>NC_134208.1:175762500-176017500 GCF_965140235.1 Caretta caretta
TTTAGGAAACTGTTTTGATTTTATTTGAATAAGTTGTCTTTCTAATGGTAAACTTTATAAATCTTTTTTTCTGTTTTGCGTTTTGTTCACTCAGAATGTTACCAATCCAGTGAATATAAAAGCCAAGTCACCTAAAAACTCACAGCTCTATAACTCAATTTTGTTCCTGTTAATACTTGGCTTCAACATCAGAACGGTGTCTTTCAAGAAGTTAAATCCACCCTATTGGATCATAACTAATCTAGCCTGCTGTCTGAACTAGCTCTGCCCAAGCACATTTATGGAAAGGAAGATCAAACAGTGAAAAATTAACCAGATTGGCATGGAGGGTGTATTGGACATAATAGGCTCTATTTCTGAAATTCAACTGCCTCTAAGGAGAGTTTTAGAAATATAGACGCTTTACACCTACTCCCTATGAACTATTAACTATATAGTTAGAAATCATATTATAAAGTATTTTTAACCACATCTAGGATGCTTTGACATAGTATGACAAAAGCTGCCTTTCTAGTAAATTTCTGAAAACTGAGATTTGGTAAATCATACAATTAGAAACAGCTTGATTAAGGCGGAGTAGGAGAAACCCATCAATAACAAACAGCTGTTTCCTATTGACAGGCTATAACTAAATTATCTCACCTTAATGTGCTAAAAAAGTTTTTTTTTCCCCCAGAATGTCCTGATGTATTTTAAATCTTAGAAGTTACCTAAAAACACACACATTGTAATAACAATAGACAGCAGTGTTAAGGGGGACACTATTAACATTTAAATATTTATTTTTAAATGTAGCTAATTCAGCTTGGAATACCTGTGAAAGAATAAAAACAGTGTTTTCAAATCCTGTCTATGCTTTTTTATGCGTCTATGACAGCAATGCAGTTTATTGGCAGCCTCGTGAGTAACAGGCATAGATGCGATGGTAGCATTAGGCTCATGCACTGTTCTTGAAGTTCACATGGGCTGATTTCCTTCAGCTCTCGAAGAAACAGTATCTGATCCTGTTGAGCAATATTATTACCCTATCTTCGGAGTTGAAGATGTTAGTAAACATATATATTATACCACAGAAATACTAAGACAGAATCATTTACATTATTCATGTCTACTCTTGTTTTTATTATCAAAATCACTACTTTCACACAGCCAAAACCTGTACTCTGAACTAAGCCAGAGTACATGGGCTTGTGGCAGGCATTTTTCAGAGGGCTTAGGGAAGGGGAAAGGAATTCTCCACCCAGGATGCAAAGCCACTTGGCAGCTGCTACAGCTTCGAAGATAAAATAGCTCCCATGTAGTGCAATCTCTTTATTGTGAAAGTATATCTACAAATGTAGATTTTTTTGTTACATAACTGCACTCAAAAACAAAACAATGCAAAACTTTAGAGCCTACAAGTCCACTCAGTCCTACTTCTTGTTCAGCCAATTGCTAAGACAAACAAGTTTGTTTACATTTACGAGAGATACTGCTTACAATGTCACCTGAAAGTGAGAACAGGTGTTCGCATGGCACTTTTGCGGCCAGTGTTGCAAGGTTTTACGTGCCAGATATGCTAAACATTCATATGCCCCTTCATGCTTCGGCCACCATTCCAGAGGACATGCTTCCATGCTCATGATGCTTGTTAAAAAAATAATGCATTAATTAAATTTGTGACTGAACTCCTTGGGGGAGAATTGTATGTCTCCTGTTCTATTTTACCCACATTCTGCCATATATTTCACGTTATAGCAGTCTCAGATGATGACCCAGCACATGTTCGTTTTCAGAACACTGTCATAGCAAATTTGACAAAATGCAAAGAAGGTACAAATGTGAGATTTCTAAGGACAGATACAGCACTCGACCCAAGGTTTAAGAATCTGAAGTGCCTTCCAAAATCTGAGAGGGATATAGTGTGGTGCTTGCTTTCAGAAGTCTTAAAAACGCAACACTCCGATGCGGAAACTACAGAACTCGAACCACCAAAAAAGAAAATCAACCTTCTGCTGGTGGCATCTGACTCAGATGATGAAAATTAACATGCATCGGTCTGCACTGCTTTGGATCGTTATCGAGCAGAACCCGTCATCAGCAAGGACGCATGTCTTCTGGAATGGTGGTTGAAGCATGAAGGGACATATGAATCTTTAGCGCATCTGGCACCTAACTATCTTGCGACCCTGGCTACAACAATGCCATACAAACACCTGTTCTCACTTTCAGGTGACACTGTAAACAAGCATTATCTCCTGCAAATTGTAACCAAACTTGTTTATCTGACCAATTGGCTGAAGTAAGACTGAGTGGACTTGTAGGTTCTAAAGTTTTACATTGTTTTATTTTTGAATGCAGTTATTTTTGTACAAAATTCTACATTTGTAAGTTCAACTTTCATAATAAAGAGATTGCACTACAGTACTTGTATTACGTGAACTGACAAATACTATTTCTTTTGTTTTTTATAGTGCAAATATTTGTAATAAAAAATAAATATAAAGTGAACACTGTACACTTTGTATTGTGCTGTAATTGAAATCAATATATTTGAAAATGTAGAAAACATCCAGAAATATTTAAATAAATGGTATTCTATTATTAACAGTGCAATTAATCATGATTAATTTTTTAATCGCGCAATTAATGGCAATTACTTTTTTTAATTGCTCGACAACCCTACTTGCAACCACCACCAGCATCATTCCCATCATTGTTCTTCCTTCTTGAGAGCTTCCCTATAAGCAACAGCATCACAACAGCAAGCTCCACTTAACAGAGGTCAGGTACCTCAGGGACCAAGGAAGGATCTTTCCAAGTTTCAGCCTGGGCCCTAAAGCAAAAGCCAGTCTGAAGTTTTGCCAAACCCATTCCAATGTGCTACTAGTGCCTTTCTGCAGTACCTAACACCTCAATTAATCTGCAGCTCCAAGGTAGACAGTTCAGTGGCCACTTCCCATACCACCAGCCATAGAAGGCAGCAAGCACAATGCTATAATGCTAGTTGAAGTTTGCCAACAAGGTAGGGAATTAGAGCAGCAGCAGACTGGTGTTCTCGCTGCCAGCCCCAAAAAGGCAGGCTTCACTGATCAGACTGCCAAAGCTACAGCAGTGAAAGACGTGAACCCCCTTTCAGCCAGAAGAACTGCTGTTGAGGATTGTTTTAAATGCTGTTAAGCCTCCAGATCTGCTTCAGCATATGGCTGGGGTTTTTTGTCATTCAGAAACGAAGAGCATACAACTCCCCAGCAAAAGTTTGCCAACCAGGAACTTGTAGGATCTTTGCCTGCTTTTCTCACAGAGCTCATGCCTTTCCCACCATATGATTTAGTTAACAAACCTGCAACTAGCAAATGGATAGATTATACAACCTAAAAGTCTTCCTCAATCTTCAATACACAGGATTCCATGATTTGATGCTGTGATGCCTGAATAAAATCCACCCCTTCCCACACTAGTCAAGTGCCTTCTGCCTATTAACATGACCTGGGTTTTTCCTGCCTCCAATGGCCAAGAGCAGTTAGATCACACCACAATCTCCCACTTCCAAAAGATTTTGTGCCCAATAAACTTAGAGGATTATTTCCGGCTTGCCTCTCACATGAATTTTAGGGTTATTATTCCTTCTAGTAATCTATGGAAGTGTTCTTTGCCAATGTAATTTTCATCCAGGAAAACACTTGGCTATGCTTGACACTGAGAGTAAAGGTACTTTGATTCTTTTAAGGCAGACACTATTGGTGGGACAGGCTTCAATTTTCCTTAGTGGGAAGGGGGTCAAACAAAGCATATCTTGTGAAATGCCATTCACTATGCCCTGCTCATATGTTCTTTTCTCTCAGCTTTGAGCGGTTTCATATAATCAAAGATGACACTAAATATGGCAGAAGCTGAGGAATAACAACCTTTCTGGCCTTTGGGTTGCAGATTGCTGGTATACAACAAGGGCACTGAACCCTGCAAAGTGGACCATGTGGACTGTAGGCAGGGAAGTTTCTTTAAATGCTGTGCTATAAAGTTTCTCTCATAGTATCATATGGTTCTAGCATTTCACTAGACTGTCACATCTTTAATGGTTTAACCTAAGGCATACATTATAATATTTATTTTTATGTCCTGCCTTTAGATATGACTTGCAAAAGGGAAGTCGTGTTGCACACATCCTTCTAATAAATGTATGACTGATGAGAAGTACTTACAATATGGAGCATTGGTATCCTTAGACCTCTAGGTTTTTGGCATGCATTCTCTTCAGATAGCCCTTTCAATCAAGACTTAGGACAACACAATTAAATCATAAAAACAACACTCTGAACATGAGTGATCCATTCCATGCCCAATAATCTTGATGGTACATATACTTGTCTATTAATTTAGAGAGGGGAAATGAATAACCATTTTATAGACAAGCTGCACACTTGAGTGTTAAAAGCTGAAATCAAACCATGGAACACTCATTCCTGCTGAACTGTGCATTTCCACAACATTTCAGTGAATCACTCAGTTCTTAGTTGAAAGCACTCTCCACATAATAAATAAGCCATCTCATTTCCTTCATCACAAAAATACACATAGCACCCCCTTACAGATTTGTTTTAATAAAAGTAATAAAGCAAATGTGGAGGTTAAGGTTGTTATGACATAGTCATGCCTCGGAGATTTAAAAATCACTCATTTGCATATCACATCTCAAAAACTCTTTGAGAGTGATTCTCTTATGACATCCAAGCTCCTCTATTGAACCTTACTATCCAAATATCCTATGATCCAATTAATCCACAATGAATAAATGTAATAAAAGTCCTCAACACAGAGAAAAATGTGGCTTTTCAGATGCAGAGTATCAAGCAATGCACTTCACTCTATACTACTAATGAAAACACAAGGATAGGAAATGTGTGTGGAAATTATTAATGATTTAAACACAGGAACCTAAAATAAAGTCTGAATTTTTGGCGAATACCTTACACATTTATAGTAGACTTTCTAGTCATGTCTTTTCAGAATCAACCTTCTAAATACCTCGAACCTGTATTTAATGTCTACATATTGTAAGCATTGAAGCTCTAATCAATCTGTCTCGCACCAAAAGCTTTCACGAAGGAATTTAAAACAGTGGTGAAATTCTAGGTGACGCTATTTAGCCAAAAACCTGAAGTTCACTTAGTAGCCAGTACAATGAACCCTTCAAACGCACACACTATTACTAGAGCCACCACTGGAGAGCCACAGAAACAGGTGGCAACACTGCTGCTGTGTCTGGTTTGGGATTTTATTTAAAAAGAAATTGCTGTGTACAATTCCATACACTTATAGGAAAGGGCAATGAGCCACTCTCCCAGTACAACCTGCACATTTCTGTGTCTTCTGACCCTCCCTATCTTTCAGGCCTAGGGCCAGAGGGAGAAAAGACATATGAACAAGGATCAATGTTGAGAGGTGCCTGCACGGCTATCTGAGTCCCTAGTGACTGAGCACAAAGTCCGTAGGCAAAGAGAACAAATGGGAAAGAAAATCATCCATCCATCTTCCAGGGGAAAGAGAAGACCTCCCACTTTCCAGAAGGCAACCAACTGAGAACCTGCTGTAGCTTCAATGGAACTACTTACTGTAGTCACTAAGTTCTAAAAGACTGGATCCAGAGATTTTAAAAATAGGTCAACAGCCATACGACAATAATTTGGACAGGACATTGGAGAATATATCTCCCACTACCAATTAAAGAGGAAGCAAATCTTAGTGAAACAGTGCTCCCTTAAGTTTCAAAAAAATGGTCCCAAATCTCTCTCTATGTCAAACTGTATTTTAAAACAAGCTAGACTGTATGATATCCAATTTCATTTGGAATGGTAAAGGTCTTAGATAAATATTAAAATGCAAAATCAATAAAATCAGAGGAAAAATGGGAGGAGAAGAGGACAAGAGGGGAAGAAACAGCATTACCATATTTTAAACTCTTACTATTAGGCATTCCAATTATGCTTCATAAAACCCTCATTTGATCACGACCCTCCAGCAATACATGGGAACTACAACAGGAATTAGCTCAACTATTTTCCCGTAAGGAACCTGCTAAGAACATCATTCGCAAATTTTATTTGACACAAAATTTCCAGTTACATCTGGAATCAAGCATGCTCTCCTTTTGCAGGTTTGAGAATTATACATTCTTATGGAATGTTCATGTATAAGAGATAACTTTCCAAATATGCTAAACAGGAAAGATGTTGTAGTGTGGAACACAAGGATTATATTATGAACGGATTTGTAAACCCTTAAAACTGTTCAATGGCCGCAGATCAAAATTCAGTTTTAAATGTAACCGGCGCTTCATCCGCTAATTGCTTTGAAGACTAGAACCTTGAACCAACATTGCAGCTGACTAGTGGAGAGACTTAGACAGTGGAGAGACTTGAGCACAGGTCTAAGCCATGGGTCACAGGCTGGAAGGAGACAGACTGTGAAATGTTCTGCAGCTTTTAGTGAGACAAACCTTTTTGCTTTTAGGTTCACTTGCTTCATAAAATTTAGGGATTAGCTTGCAATTTTATCTTTTTATCTCTTTTGTAACCAATTCTGACTTTATGCCTTATCACCTGTATTCATTTAAAATCAGCCTTATTGTTGTTAATAAACTTGTTCTATTGTTTTATCTAACCCACTTCGTGTTTGGATTCAAGTGTTTGGAAAAGTTCACTTGAGGCAACAAAGCTAGTGCACAATCATTTTGCCTTGTTGAAATAACAAACTTACTATGAGCTTGTACTGTCCAGGGAGGTACTGAACAGTACAAGACACATGTTTCTGGGGTAGAAGGCTGGGGCTAGGAATATGCGGGTGTTGCCCTGTATGTAATTCATGAGTGGTTTGGAGAGCAGTTTTATATTCAGCTGGGAGTGCTTTTACATGCTAGTGGCTGTGTATGAGCAGAACCGGGAACAGTGGCTGTTCACAGCAAAGTGTGTAAAAGGCACCTCTGGCTATAGAGCGAGGGGACATAGCAGCTCAGCAGTCCAGGTTATACCCTGGGGAATGTCACAGGTGCACGATCCAGTCCATTTAGCAACAAATGAACTAGAAGCAGTCCAAATATAGGATAAATGCAGTCAGACTATTAATTCAAGGTAGGAGTGTAGGTCTAATGACATCTCAGGAATGCCAAGCCCTTTCCCTATCAGACGACAAGTTTAGAAGGGAGACAAATGTCCAGAATCATGTCAGCCTTTAATATGTTTTCAGGGGAAGTGCAATGAACTGGCTTTGAAACAACAGATCTATAAGTTGGGGCATGAGAATGGGGAGCATAGGTGATGGAATTGTCAGCTGAGTACCACGTACAATGGCATGCCAGGCCACTCAGAAATTACAAGAAGGAACATTCCTTCATCTGTCTTCACTGTTCATAGGATCTTTAGGATAAGCAGAAAGAAGAGGAAAGGCATATGTAAGGGCCACTGGCCAGCTGGTGTGAAATGCATCCGTTACCAGCATACAGGAAGCTCTGAATCTGGTGCAGAATTTTGGCAGCTTGCCTTTCTGTGGAGGTACAAAATTATACACTTAAGGTCTCTTGCAGATCATGCAAACTGAAATTGAGTACATCTTGTTCAGAGACCACCCCCCAGAACTTATGGTTTGACAACTAAGCAGTCTGCCTGCAAACAGGGGTCATGCCAGGTAAGTTGCTGTTATGGCTGTGAGATTTTTCCTTTTCTCTGTCTATTCTAAGAAAACACTTGCCTGTCTAACATTCTGCTTTGGTACCCTCCTGGCAATTAATATAAGAGAGCACCACAGTGTCAACAGATGAAATAAGGGCTGGCTACTTGGAGACCTTGTTCTTAAAGCTCACCTTTCATTCACACCTGGTCATCAGGCAGATAGAGGAATAGCTGAAACTATGTGGACAGATGGTGCCTACCTTTCCCTATTCACCACTTAATGCTATTGTGTTTAGCCCCCACCGATCTACATTATTGGGTCAAATCCCTGCCATTTTCCTTTAATTTTAGATAAACACCTTCTGAGCCACATCACCTTTGGATGTGTAAAAAGAGAAGGATTCATAGCTCAGTAAAATGAAACTTGTCTCAAAGCAAATACAGTAAGCATATGCTTAAAGACTTTGTGGTCAAACAACCCAGTTTGTAGCTGTAAAGCCTCTTTCTTCTTGTTCTCTTCTTGCTGGTCCTTGTTAGGTGGCGATTTAATAGGTTGCCTTTGCCAACAACTGGTCTCAACAATCTATTTTCTATAGACACAGATGATATCTTAAGTAATACATGGATCACTTAATGTCTTTTCAAGAACTTACCTCTCACCCTCTGGATTCTAACTCTTCTCATCCCAGCCCCAGTCTCCTTGTCCAGCCAGTCCCATTTCCCTACTGCTAACTCCTCATTCCATCTGTCTACCTCCCGCCCCGTCCTGACTGGCTCCCAATCCCAGTCTCTTTCCCTGGGCTCCTTGTGCAATCTTAGTCCCCACTGTGGCTCCTTTCCCCAATCTCTTTGCTCACCTGGTCTACAGCCTCTTGTCTGATCTCAGTTGCCCCCACACCATTTCACTCACTGCCTCCTAGGCCTGGTCTTCCTCTGTCAGCCTAGTCCTAACCTCCTTGTCCAAACAGTCCCAGCCTCCTCTTCCCACACCCCATGCTCCCACTCCCAGTCTCCTTGCCCAAACAGTCCCAGTCTCTCCAGACTCCTTGTCCTAATCTACTCCTTTCCCCTCTTCCCTGCTTCAGCTTTTGTCCCTCTGCATTCAAACCAGGTGCTTTCCCCTTCCAGGTTGCCTGGGTGCCAGCTGGGGAGTCATCAGGAACAGAGGAGAAACAGGCTCACTGCTTTCAGTTCTGGTGCCCAGCCCCATCCCATCCCAGAGCAGCTGAGAGCTAGGAAAGTCCTGAGTCCCACAGCCCTGGGTTGGAGCATGCTCAGTCACCATGTGGGGAGCATATATGTGCAGTTTGGTAAGCAGGAGAATCTGAGAGAGGTTTAAGCGTGTTCAGTGAGGGTACAATTTTCACATATTTTTTGCTGTAAAGCTCTAGCAAGTCTCTACTGAGCACATGAAAACTGCAAATTTTCAGTGGCTTATAACTTGGCTAAAGTTGGGAAGATTTTCACAAAGACAGCCTTGACACAAAGGTCCCTCACTACCTAATTACAAGTTCCTGCTACAAAGTATATGGACATTAGAGCATTTCAGAAAGAAGGCTGCAATAATGGTTTTAACATTGCAAAACATACCTTTCTTTAGCCTCCTTCTCAAAAACATATGTACTGTTCTGGCTACAGTTTCCCCAAACAATTCAGCCTAAGGCAGAAAGTCGGGCAAGTAAAATTTCAGCCCAAATTTCTAAAGTTTTGCAAAATTATATGCAACTGAAATTAGGGTTTTATAATGGAAAGTGTTGGACAACCTTAACGATAGGTGGTGCTACCAGCTCCATCAATAATACAGTTACATGAGTAGTATTCACAAAATATGTGGGCCTAATTTTGGAGATAGTGCTTGAAAATTTTTGCTAGGACATCTCTGAGAGGAAAGTGGTCGGAAAGTGACTACTCATCAGACACAGAATCTGCTTAAGTGAGGAAATTCATCATCTTCAGAGTCTGAATTACCTATGCCCTACAGTGTGGATTTGTTCTTCACGGTGTGCCATACATTGATTATGCCTGTATGAGTAGCCTGATTGTTTTAAAGGTATTAATATCTAGCAACTCCCTTTCTCTTCAGTGGGAGTTACTGAGTCCTCAGCATTTTTAAAAATCATGCTCAGATTTAGGAACCTAACCATGGGCTTAGAACTCTAAATTTAGGCACCCAGATAAGGAAGCCTTGGTCAGGATTTAACTGGGAGAAATCTCCAGGGTTGGCCATAGGCAGAACACATTTTTGCCACACCACCACAAGTGGCTGAGCAAAACAAAAAACAAGCAAACAAAAACAGCCAGCCAATTAGTGGAGGAAGGGGTGAAAAAAAAGCAGAGTGACACAGTGGTGTGGCATACCCGCATAAGCTTGGGCCTAGGGTTGGCCTGCCCCTGGAAATCACACTGAGGGACCAACCTGCTAATATTCTCAATTTTGAAAAATGTGCATGAAAATTCTTAACTTTCATCTATGATCTCCCTCCTCTAGCAGCTGTTCTTCCTCCATGCCAAGGGAATAAAACCTTGGATTTGTTAACTTTCTGGACACACTAGAGAGCTCATTTTGGAGTGTGGTCATATAGAGAGTCTATTATAGATATATTGGTATAGTGGGTGAATAAAATAATGTGTTTTGTCAGAAGTCCATTACCTTTACATATGCTGTTATATTTCATCCTAGAAATTAGTAAAAGAACAGGCAAATATAAAATAACCCTTAAAATTATTTCGGATAAGAGTCAGTTCTGCATCTGATACATTCTTTATTGAGAGACTATATCCTACATCACTCAATGATCCAATAGATGTTTTTCCATCTCTAACTGCTAAGATGTAAACAAATAACTTTTCACCAAAGGAAGACAAGTCATAATAGCTTCATATTCTCTCCCCCCCCCAAAGAGTTCTGTTGCCCAAAGGACAGCAAAACTTTGAAACATGGTAGTACAATTTGTTTTCAAAAGTGTCACAGTATGCTCAGGTAACTCAAAATTCCTTTTTTTCCAATGAACAAGCATCTTATAGCTTATGGGCTGATATTTTCACTTAAAATCTTCTGACAGGAGGTTTATGTATCTAAAAGTATTATTTGCACCACAGTGTGACTTAAATGCAAAGGACCAGTGGAAAAACTTGCAGTGTCCTGCCTGAACTGCAGTTGCTATTTTGAAATCCCCTTCTTCTAAAGTTTTAAATAAGCATTTAGAACACAAGCTAAGATTTTAAATCTTCAGAAGTACTGCAGTGGGCTTACTGCACAACATTTATGATGGTGGTAGCAGATACCTTTTAGGTGCTGTGATGTGAGATCTATAAATTCACCTCATGTTTAAATTTACCACATGCTGTCAATTTGACTTTTTTTAGAATTGCAATTTTTTCTAATATAGCCACCTTCAAGTCTCTAGTAGTATAGTCTGACTTTTTATTTAAACAAATAAAAAGAGAGTATTTACTCTTTTACTGTGTTTAAGGGTCTTTAGATGGTCCCAAGAGCAACAAAACAAAACATGCTGCACATCAGCCCTTCTCCTTTCTCCCTGCGCAAACACCTGCTTTGCTGCTGCTGTAATTATAAGCACCTTCTTGAAGAGCCTTGGGTGAGTATGCAGATGGGATCCTCAGAGAGCAGTCCACCACAGAAATGCAACTGAGGCCAGCAACTCCATGAAGCTTACTATCCACTAAGTGCTGTCCAATGCACACAGCAAAATTAAAAAGAGGAAAAGTACCTTCTCCTCCTAAGGTTACTTACAACAATAATTGAAACAACATTTTAAGATGAACTGTGATTTTCCAAGTTGACAGTGTACACACACTTTTAGGTCACATCGCCTTGAGGCATAGTTTTTAGAATTTTATAATGGATTCAAATGACATTTATATACATCTTACATGATACATCATCATAGAATGATCAATTCATCTCTTTAAACCAATAAGGCACAGTATCAAAAGTGCAGGTGAACATGCACACTTATTTAAATAGGATTACTAAACTTCTTTTCCTATTAATCAACAGCAAAAATAAAGCAACTATCGGAAAGAAACTTTACATTGCATAAGAAATGGATGCTTTTAATTTGCACTTCATGTAAGATTATAACGAACAGAATTGATATCAACCAACCAATTCACAAGAAGGAGCTTTACTATATTTATTACATTAAAAAAACAGTCAATCAGGATCCCAGTGATTCCTAGAATTATAGTACACTTTAGCTATAAAAGTAGTTTTTAACTTGTTCTCCAATTAGTAAGATTCATAGATAGTAAGGTCAGAAGGGACCATTATGATCATCTAGTCTGACCTCCTGCACAATGCAGGCCACTGAATCTCACCCACCCACTCCTGCAATAAACCTCTCACCTATGTCTGAGCTATTGAAGTCCTCAAATCATGGTTTAAAGACTTCAAGGTGCAGAGAATCCTCCAGCAAGTGACCCGTGCCCCATGCTGCAGACAAAGGCGAAAAACCCCCAGGGCCTCTGCCAATCTGCCCTGGAGGAAAATTCCTTCCCAACTCCAAATATGGCGATCAGCTGAACCCTGAGCATGTAGGCAAGATTCACCAGCCAGATACCCAGGAAAGAATTCTCTGTAGTAACTCAGATCCCACCCCATTTAACATTCCATCACAGGCCATTGGGCCTATTTACCATGAACAGTTAAAGATTAATTAATTGCCAAAATCATGTTATCCCTTCATACCTTCTCCCCTATAAACTTATCAAGTTTAATCTTGAAGCCAGATAGGTCTTTTGCCCCCACTGCTTCCCTTGGAAGGCTGTTCCAGAACTTCACTCCTCTGATGGTTAGAAACCTTCATTAATTTCAACTCTAAACTTCCTGATGGCCAGTTTATATCCATTTGTTCTTGTGTCCACATTGGTACTGAGCTTAAATAATTCCTCTCCCTCTCCAGTATTTATCCCTCTGATATATTTATAGAGAGCAATCATATCTCCCCTCAGCCTTCTATTGGGTAGGTTAAACAAGCCAAGCTCCTTGAGTCTCCTTTCATAAGACAGGTTTTCTATTCCTCGGATCATCCTAGTAGCCCTTCTCCGTACCTGTTCCAGTTTGAATTCATCCTTCTTAAACATGGGAGACCAGAACTGCACACAGTATTCCAGGTGAGGTCTCACCAGTGCCTTGTATAACGGTACTAACACCTCCTTATCTCTGCTGGAAATACCTCGCCTGATGCATCCCAAGACCGCATTAGCTTTTTTCACGGCCATATCACATTGGCAGCTCATAGTCATCCTGTGGTCAACCAATACTCCAAGGTCCTTCTCCTCCTCCGTTACTTCGAATTGATGCGTCTCGAGCTTATAACTAAAATTCTTGTTATTAATCCCTAAATGCATGACCTTACACTTCTCACTATTAAATTTCATCCTATTACTATTACTCCAGTTTACAAGGTCATCCAGATCCTCCTGTATGATATCCCGATCCTTCTCTAAATTACCAATACCTCCCAGCTTTGTATCATCCACAAACTTTATTAGCACACACCCACTTTTTGTGCCAAGGTCAGTAATAAAAAGATTAAATAAGATTGGTCCCAAAACCAATCCCTGAGGAACTCCACTGGTCACCTCCCTCCAGCCTGACAGTTCACCTTTCAGTATGACCTACTGTAGTCTCTCCTTTAACCAATTCCTTATCCACCTTTCAATTTTCATACTGATCCCCATCTTTTCCAATTTAATTAATATCAGTTCACTAGCCTGTGGCCTTCAGAATGCAGCTACTCAACAATGGCAAGTGAGCAACCTTCACTAGAAATGTTGACCAAAAGTCTTTTGCAATAATACATGTCACTGGATACATATTTCTTATCCTCATCTCATGGCTTAGGCCACTTCCTCAGAGGCGGGACCCAGGTCCGCTCGCTACTCTGGGCGCCAACCCAGGGACTCTGTGAACAGCAGTCATGCACTGCTCCCTTTAACTCCCTAAATTAGCTGCTACTGTTTTTCCCCAGGCTTCTTCCCAGCAGGTCTCTTCCCTGTCACCTACTCCCTGAGGGGTACTGTTCTCAGGTTCACGCAGTGGGCAGTGCATGGGAAGTCGCTTACCTCCCCAGATTTCTGCCAGGGTTTGCCAGCCCTGCTCAGTCACATGGTGCGGACATTATCTTTTTACTGAAGATTTGGCTTTGACACAGCACTTTAAACCACACAGGAGACCGTTATCCCGTGACCACAATTCCACTCCGTTGACATTCATGAACTTACCTGGATGTATAGCTACGTGACCTCTGGACTATATCGTGAAATACAGTATGTTTTATTTCTTCTAACCTTTCAGCTTTTACTTCTGCTCCATCTTCTGGATTCATGAAAGCACCTCTGTTTAAGAGAGCACTTAAGCACGTGTTTAGCTTTCCTTACACTTTTGGCATTTCTCTATTCAAGTCACTGGGATTTAAACAAGTGCTTAAGTGGTTTCCTCAATTGAGGGCTATACTTATTTATTTGTATTATATGTAGCATTTACAATATGTGTCTGTGTAAGACAGACATGCAGATGCAATAAAATGACAGCCACTAAACTACTTCTCAATAACATTAAAGATTTTAAAACTATTTAAAACTATTGTCCCTCCCCACCCCCCAATAACCTCAAGAAAACCACAAAACTCTATGAGAATTGTCAAACATTTTCCAGTTCAGCTTTAGGAAATGAAAGAAAATCTGAAATCAATGTTTTTATTACAAACACTGAGGGAAGAAAGAATGTATATAATGGTGCCAACCAATGGCTTCTAAATGGAGGATCAATATCTCATACTATTTTACAAAAGGAAATAAAAACCCACTGCTGTAATGATGTGAAAGAGATCACATCATTACAGATCAGGTTACCAGTTTGATCTGATGTTTTAAACAGACTATAAATCTGGCTATAGCCATTTCTAAATCTAAATCACAATTGTTAAAGTCAGAAAATAAAAAAACCCCATACGACATAAATATTGAGTACCAAACCACCAATTCTACACAAATATTTTAAAGTAGACACATAACTAGTTGACACTTAATTACAAAGCAGTGTTTTTGTGTTGCACTATATCATGTCGAATTACTAGATTAAATGATCTGCATTATCTTACCTGATACATTCCAACTCCAATGTGCTTGGGCTCAATTTTCACTAGCTCAGCTAATGGGTCTTGTACACGTCTAGCTATGGAAACTGAAAAATAGAAGTAGAAAACAACTGTGGTTTTATGTAAAGAGCAGCACTGCATAATTACTTTTGTTGGTATTTTTCAATGTTGTAGATATTTAATCTCTCTTTTTTTGCCTGGAAAAAATCCATGTGAATGCCTTAACTGAGATCAAATGTTTTATTACAAATGAAAGCACCACAAAGTTATCATCAAGACACATTTTTTTCCTCAATCTTTTCCTCACTGTTAGAAATATAAGCGGAAATCTATACTTACTGAACTTTTATTTTTAATAATTCAAAGGCCTAAAATGAACACATACCGCTGCATCTCAATGTTCATTTTCATAGGCCTATTAGCTAGCTGGCTTTTGAATCCAGTTTCAATTAGTCTGAGATAATTACATATACAGATGAAAAGTTTATTTTTATGTTACAATGATTTCATACTAAAAATGAGACTATGACGTTTTCTGTAACTAAATTCTGAAATTTCTTCTGAATCTGAGTTGTAGAAATTTAAATAACATTATTGATGTTTGTAGATATTTCTCATAAAGTGAAAATTTAACTCTGATTCGTTACATTAGTTCTCCACAACATAAAAGTCTCATTGTACCCTGTACATCTGAAGTTGAATTATCTATTAATTAAATTCTAAATGATCACTTTGAAAATGTACTGGGTATCAGTATCAGGATATGTTTATACAGCAACTGTCAACCTAAAAATCACCCAGAGTATTTTCAAAAGAGCCTAAGTCACTTAACAGTCCAAGCCCCACTGACTTTCAATTAGATTAGGCTTAACCTGGAACTTTGGTGCTCTCGAAAATTTTACCTAGCATGTCAGTTAATTTGATTTAGTACAGATTCTTGATTGAGAATGCCAGGCTGCAAAAATCAGAGATATACAGAGGACAAAACTGGCTGCCACTTTTATGAAATAACTAATTGTACCCAGGAAGATCCTACCAAACTCAACCTCTATCCATATGTAACCTGGACACCTGGTCCATTGCTGGAACCTAAGAGTTGTTGTTGAAGCCAGCCCCTCACATACTGAGCTCTCAGGGTTGGCATCTACTTGCAAAATCTGACTCTTGGGCTAACTAAACAGGCATTGCTCCCTCACATCCACAGCAAACAGAAAAGTCTAGCCCGATGATGTTAAAATGTGTAAGCTCCCTCTTCTCCCCAGCATGACTGCTCAGAGGAGATAGGTTGCTTGATTTAGCTGCTCCCCTGTACTATCCCTTGTTGGTAAGTTGTCCCTGCCTAGCTACAGAAATCGTGACGTGGAATACCAAGATGCAAGATGTTCCATGGATATCAAAGTGCAGATCCGGGCCTTCAAGAATGGCAGAAATATGCATGTAGGGAAAACCTACCTATGGGAGGCTGGAATTGGGTGGGTTACCAGCACAAAATTCCTTCTCAAGACTAAACCCCATGGTTCCTGATAGTACACTATGCAGAACCAGACAACGAGCCAGTCAGACACAGCAAAGCACCTCCTGATAAAATATCAAAATCATTCATCAGGGGGCCAACCATAATACACAGAGAATTTGAAGAAATGAAAGGCTGAACAGAATTGCCTAGTAGGACTCAGCATGTTAGTTAAATGGGTATCAGCCAGTCATCATGTGCAGTGATCAGTAAACAGGCCTGTCTGCATCTGAAGCCCTCTACAAGCCATGAAGGCTGAATTTACAATGGTGACTAGCGCCTTTCCCTCCATCCCCACCAAGAGGCTGGTCTGACAGTCAGGGATCACTGGGTCACAGGGAGGCTCCGGACACGCTCCCTGTGCCAACAGCCAAGAGGTGGGTCATATAGTAGTCACAACCACCAAAGATTCGCTCGATGCAAAGTAGACCCTTCAGGAGCCAGGTAAGCTGGTATTAAGCTGCACCACCAGCGCAGCACAAAGCAGTTTAATGCACTAGAGAATCAGTCCTGGTTTGTGGTTATAAATAAATCCTGTAGCGTACTTGCCATAAGGAAGCAAATATATTTTGTTGTCCATTGTGAAACCAAAAAGATTGTAATAATATAAACCTAGAAAATATTTTCAAACTAGGGTTTTTGTTTTTATGACAAATTAACGAATTTGTTATAATGTAATGACTGTTATTTTTACTCAGATGGGGTCTCAGGGCCCCAATTGGGGACAGCTGGTTATTCTGCTAAGCACTGTACAAATACATAGAAATCGATACTTCTTGTCCCAAAGAGGTGACAAACTAAACAGACAAAGAAACAAAAGGCGGGGGCGGGTGGGGGGGGGGGGGAGAGAGAAGAGATACAAGCAAATGGTCAGGATAAAATCCGTGGTCTCTTTTTGGTGGATGAGGGTCAGGGTGGTGGGGTAACAGGGCAGGAAGGGAGGGAAGAGAAGATGAATGAACAGAAAGAGCCTGAACGACACAGGAAGGAGGAGGAGGAGGAGGAAGACTGGTGATTGAAGCAAAGATCAAAGGGGGTGGTGGGAAAACGGTACAAGAGTAGATTTCAGCTGTGGTATCACATGGCAGAGGGTTTGAAGGACAGCCCTCGGAGAGGCTGTGGGTGCTTCACCTGCTGTGGATGTAAAAAGAGGAGAAGGAAGGCAGGACAGGAGAAGGCTGGGGTCTTTTATAAGCCACCCCAGAAGCTGTCCACAGCTGATCTGGGCACACTCCAAGAGCTATGGCTTAAAATTATATTTGGGTCATTAATATCTTTTTTCTCCAATGGTACATTTACTGGCATAATAGAAAAACAGTGAATTATGTGAATGTTCAAATTAACAGTTTACAGGAGCACAAAAATTTTTACACACATCTTTAAATGGCAACTACCATTATTTTAGGCTGACAAATAATTCATGAAGTTTCTGAAAAGAACTTTATTACACAATGATGCTTAAAGCCAATATAGCAAACTTAATGCCTACTTGTTTCCCTTTTATGGAAGACTCCTCAAAACCACAAACACAAAATATACCAACTGAATGTGCATCAGGTACTTCACTTTCAAAGATTTGTATCACCCGCCCTTTGATAAAAAATAAGATGTACAGTTAACATTAAGTTCACTGCTCGGTCATGTAATACTTTTCACATCCTTTATTATTATAATTTTAACATAAGCTGAAAATGGCAGCTTCCAGGGTAGACTTAGAAAGCTCAATACTGGTGACATCTGATCTGCCTGCTTCTCTACCCCAGAATTTGTGAATTCAAAGACTCTCACATATGAATTCAAAGGCTCTTGTCAAAATCACAAAAGGTTAATCAGTGCAAGTGCTCTAGATTACAACAGAAATGCTTTCCTATAATAATCACTCATATAATTACCAATTGAAGTGCCTGTGCTACATACAGATCACTAACAGGCTTTAAAGTTAGTAGAGCTTCACCGGAGCATAAAAACTAAAAATAACAAAAATCAAAATGACTTTGTTGCAAAATAGAAAAGATTTACTTTTAACTATTTTATACTATTGTGTACACACATCGATATAGTGTAAGTCTTTCAACACGTCAAGTTTAAGGAAGACTGCTCAATTTCTATACAACTGTTCAATATAAGTGTTTCCCAACCACAGAAAAACTAATCAATATGGAATAAATTTGCATGAGTGTGCTTTTAGAGAGCAAATAATCTGAGAGCAAAAATTTGCCACGGTCTATCATTCATCTAATTATACCTATATAAAATAAACAAATGGACACAGGATAGTCGCAGCTAGAGGAAGGACAAGAGTTTTTTTAAAATTTGTCCCAGGACCCAATTTTAACCTCATTTTATAAATCTTGGAATCTTCATTTTTATAAAAGCTTGGCTGATAATAGTACTAGCATGTCTCTGCAGGGTTTCTGCCCTGGAGGTAGGCCCTGATCCAACAAAGCACTTAAGCACATCCATACATGGGAATCAAAGAAACTATTCACATGCTTAAAAGTTACACAGATGCTTAAGTGTTTTCCTGGATTGGGGCCTTTGTGGGAATCATGGGAAAAGTGGAGGACAAAGACCAACCAATAGATTATACAGCCTGAAGAAGAAAATGGAGAGGACACAACGCCTAATGCCACAATAGCATAGAATTGTGAAAATCTCCATGAAAGCCTCAGCTCTTCCCCAGAATTTTTCTAACTGAGAAAAAAAATAGAAGGTATACTATGAAAAGTGTATGAAGACCCACACCCTCACGTGGCATGTACTGACTCTCCTACCCAAACACAAGAATTGTGTCTAAAGTGTCTATATACAGATGTCAGAGTAATGGATTTCCATGACACTGATCCTTTAAGGGGGGGCAGCAATTTAAGGCCCCAATCCTGCAATCCAATCCACACGTGCGGACTCTGCAAAGTCAACAGGGCTTTCCATGGGTGCAAGGTCTGCCCATATGGACCACCAGGGCCACAGAAGGTAAAACAGAAGCAGTTGGGGGAGGGGAGTCTCATTCCCCATACAAAAGCAAATCACAAACTTTATTTTAAAAAAATATGAAGCAGTATAGTTTAGTTACCAGCAATGATGAAGCGGTTTTACATGTGCATTCTAGGAGTGAATAAAAACCATGCATTTTTAGAACACTTATATGGCGACTCATTCTCCATATCTGAAGTTACTAAAGGATATTTCATTTTTGCTCAGAAAATATAAATGACACTCTCTGATGGACATGCAGCAAAATAAAATAAAATAAATCAATTTTCTCTTAAAATGTCAGCCAGGTCAAACAGGAGATTTGAAATACCATTGTTAAAATACATTAGTCTAACTCAGTGGTTCCCAAACTGGGGTTCGTGAACCCCTGGGGGTTCATGAAATGTTATGGGGGGTTCTTGGGAAAAAATTCCCTAATGGCAGACAGAGCTGTCCATAGGGACCCTGGGCAGCACGAAGCCAGCAGCCTGGAGCCTTGGGGACTTCCAAGAGCTAAGCAGATCAAAGCAAGCATATCTGTCACACTGAGGAGATTTAAACTTCACGACTTCTTTTACAAAATGGAAAGGGAAGTAGATATTTTTTGCTGTTTTTAAAATTAAATAGGCTGCTAGGTTGTTTTTAAATTATTATGAAGAACAAGTTTAAGCTTTGTTGTAACGTGTGTTGTTTGCCTGGAGTGCTCAAGACCTGAATGCCTGTGTAGGAGGAACTCTTTGAGTTGGCTTCTTAAATCCCTTGATGCTGTTTCCCATCTGAAACTCCTTGATGAAACAGAGGAGCCAGAGGCGCCAGTATGGGGGAGCGACGAGTGTCACATGCCATCCCTGCATCAGTATACCCCCCCCATGGATCCCTCCCCTTTTTTCCGTGGGCCCCCCAACTTTTCTGGAGGTGCCCCCGCACTCCTTTTTTCTACTGGCACCTCTGATAGGAGCCTTGTCTTATAACAGGCTTAATCAGAAGTGATACAAGTGACAAAAGGGAGATCTTGGAAGACTGTTGCTGTTTGCATAATGTAATAAAAATACTGTAATGATAAATAATAATAAACAAGCATGTCATAAAAACAAATTTTATATTTCCAAGATCACTGCTTTTATCATTTATGCTGAGGTAAGGGAGAAAATCCATGGAAATATTCATTTTTAGGAGAGGGGTTCAAGAGACTTGAAATTTTAGTGAAAGGGGTTCACGGGTTGTTAAACTTTGGGAACCACTGGTCTAACTGAAGTAAAACTATGTGAAGAAAACTTTTTGAAATAAAACATGAAACCTTTTTACTCTTTGATTTTAAATAGCATTGTAACTTCAACATTGCGCTGTTTTTCATTCATCAGAAAATATAATCACGCGAACTGAATACAGGCTGATGCAAGACGTCTTCAAAGTTGCCAGTTATGAATAAAATATTCATTGCAACATTTGAACTTACAGTAATATATTCTGCTGCCATGCAGGAAAGCAATATAAAATTTAAGAGCTTAAGGGAAGAAGAGGGGCTAGGTTGCACACTGGGTTTAACGTACATCCTTTTCACCTCTGAATGTCTGAGATAAGATACAGAGAAGATATAGATGTTGAAATGCTATCTTATTATTCAGATATCTTATAGCACTTTGCAAGATGGTGATGTAACAACAGTCTCATGGTCTCAATCCACTACATACTGGATATTTGACGTGACTCACACACTACATAGTTTAGCATTTTTGCCAGTCTCCACTGAGGTGCACTGACAATGCTGTGGGGAAAAAGCTTGCACAGTAGCTGCTTGCACAACTCAGGCTAATCGTATCACCTCACCTCTAGGTCCACAAGGCATTAAAATAATCCTTTATCATCCAGTTACACAAAGACACACGAGGAGAGTTCACCTTCTGACAATTCCCATCTTTAGACCAAATTAAAGGCAATGTTTTAACTTCTTTTATCCAGGCCTCACATTCCCTAAAACTTCCTTTTTGCTAATATTTGCCATCGCAAGCAATATGTATTGTTCCCATAGATCAGAAATGTGATAACTTTCACTTCCTACTACTCAGCCAAATCTTCAAGTATTTCAGGAAAAACCTCTGTTGAGTGAAAATTGAAGGATTTGGCTCTGAGAGTAGAAGAAAGCTATATTTTTCCATTATGGCAGTTAACAGTGACTGGGATGTTTCAGCTGTCAGGTCCAAGACAAGTCAGTGGTGGGACATTCTTCACTGAGGGCCCTTAATTATGCTACCTGCCTCCCCTCGTTGCCAGCCAGAATTAGAATATGATGGCATACAAGGAGTGGCATAAATGCACCCTGTTTAAAGGCACACCAACAAGAATCTAGTCAATTTCAAAAGAAAAACAACTAAAAGAAGTTTCATGGCCAGTATACCTGCCTCTGTACCTACTTGCCAATTTTTGTGGTTTTACTTATTTTGTGGTTTTTATTATTTTCTTTCCTGAGTTGCTGTGCAAGATCCACACAGACAACAGGGAAACTGACTGACTATAGATGGGAAAGCCATGAAACTGACTGTACACAGAGTACTGCCAAATACACTAAGAGAACACAAACTGCGAGAGGGAGAAAAATATTTCTCTCTGATTTCTTTCATTTTCAGTGACCATAAGCATTGCTTGTAATAATAAGAAATAAAACATTTTCAGCCAGAAATGGGAGTTTTAGGTTGATTACATTCCTTTAAACATGTGTCTTTATATAGGGCTAAAAATGTGTCCCAGGCAATAACTATGATGATTTGGCCATCCTCTATGAGTGGGAACATTTGTTTAAGTTGTTATAGAATATGAGGCTTCCAGATGCAAAGGCAATGGGTTTTTAGAAGTGCCTATATCAATAAATGTATGGCAACCACAAACTATTAGGCTATGATTGTTTTCAACTTAAATTTTGTCATAAATGAGAACATTCTGTCTTTTTATTTTAAAACCTCAGTATTTTGTTCTTGGTGAAACATGCTACTACAAAAACATCCAAGTAACCAAAAAAATAAAAATAAATCAACTTTCTTAGTTTTAAACCTAGATTAAAATTTTAAATGTGAACTCAATTTAAAAGATACTAAGATAATTAAAAGACCAACCAGCAATTTCATCAGTAATTACTACCAATATATCACCCAATGATAGGTATAGGAACATTCTAACATATTTAAATCTTTTTTATAAAGCTTATTATTATGTTCAAGATCAGTTACTCTTCATAAGGATCTGCAATAATGTTTACTCAGTGATCGATTTTGCAGGTTTCCTGAGTCCTAGAAGCTTTCTATCCTGTTGACCTGAATTTCACCCTCTTAGTAAGGGATACAGTAAAATGTACAGTAGTCTTTTCATTAAGCATTCTTTCCAAGTAGGCCAGGATTTGTGACACAGTTTTGAATTCTAATATATATTCTCAGTGGGTTTTAAATATGTAACTTTAAATATGTAACAGCTGTATCTCATCCAAAATTCTTTGGTGGCAAGCTGGCAGGTTTTTGTTTTAAAAAGTTATATTTTAGTTTAGTTTTAACTCCATCAAACTGATAACCTATTATTTTCTTAAGATTAATGAAATAATGAATGACAATCTTCTAACACAATACAGAAATCTCTAAAGACATCATGAATGAAAAAAAAATTTTAAAAAAATGCTTACATATAGTTTATATATAAAAAACAATAAATCCTTACACAAGTTAAGAGTGAAAAATAAAATAGGACTTATTGGAAAGTAACATTTTACTCAGAAATAGACATTCAATAAACAAACTTCCTCTGCCTGAGTATTACGCATTTCTGAATTGATATTTTATAAGATATCACCATTTTTATTCAGGGTGAGATGGGGATGAAACAGCATTGGCTGGGTTTTTTTTAATTGAAGCCTGACATGACTGACTGTTACTCATTCCTTGAAGAGTCTCATTAGATGGTGCTAATTCAAAAAGGTTTTTCTTCCCTCATCTGTTCAAACAGGCAACTTAAAAGAAAAAAATTGCCAGTGTATATTTTACAATTAAACTGGCATTAATTTTAATTGCATCACGCCAGCATTAATTTATTACCATTATTACTAAAAAGTAAAATTTTCATAATGTTGTGTACTTAAGAAAGTTATTAGCTGATGTCAACAATAAAATATTAATCTTTTCCAGGTGACCAGAGTGTCTTATGCTATATATTAAGAAACAATAAGTAGTCTTGAGGGTTCAGTGAATAGTATAGCACACTGCCACATACAAAACCCAAGTTCAAGAGTAGCCTTGCCTCTATTGCTCATTCAGCTGGCAAGGGCTGGAAACATCACAGAAATGAGAGAGAGAGCCTCCAGGGGGAGAGGTATGTGCAGGAAGGGAAGGATGCTACTTCCTTGATTCCTTCACACTAGTGGAAGCTTGTTTTGCAACAGTCTGCAGTAACGTTGCACTTTTGCAGAAGGCCATTTCCAGCATTCCCAGATGACTGAAGGGTGTGATGGGATTATCCCATGAAAAACACAGCCCAAAAGGAAAGGGCCAGTGGAAGTGGCCTACTAAATTCTGAGTCACTCAGGGATATGAGAAACACGTAGGCATGCTCCGAAACAAATGCCAACAAGGTAGAAGACAGGCACTTTAAGTTAAACCTGAGCACCATACTATTAAAAAAATATATATAGGTGTCCATTCAGCCACAAAGGTTAGCCTACAACAACATGGCATGTTGCTGATGAGAGGAACATACAGAAATATCTCGCACTGATGGAAATGCTGAGCCAAACAACAAGCAGACAAGGCAATATTCACCTAGCCCAGGCAGAATGGTGCAGGGCCCTGCTCCTTTTAAGTCCAGTGGTGAGGCTATGGAGGCACCATGGGCAGAACAGACAGGCTGACATACAAGTGGGCTCCTGACTATGCTGCTCAAAACAGCTAAGGTCCTCTGCTCAAAGGCTAATAATGCCAGTGCAAACCTTGGGGGGGGGGGGGCTTATACTGGAGCCCTACAGCCATGCCTGGAACCTTGGGAATTATTGCCATCTCCTTTCACACACAACCATGCCTGCACAAAGCCCAACAATATGGGATTTCATCCACAGTGACAAGGAAGTAAAGACTGACAAACACTCTGTATCTAAAGTTGCAGATCAAATGAATCCATTTGTCATATTGTCTCAAATAGTCATTCCCACTAAAAAGCACAAAGCCATTCAATAGCAATTAAAAAAACCCTTATATTCCTACAAGCTTCTTCATATAATGAAAATACTGTAGGGCATTTCAAACAAACACTGTATCATATTGCTCAGTATTGAAGTAGAATGTGTGTGCATTATAGGTATAATTCTTAGGATTCCCACTCACTGCAGAATCAAGTTCAATTTTATTTATATAAACCTCCAACAGCCATGCTTCAGCTAATGCTAGGGACCTGCAGCTCTACCTCCTTACCTTCCGCCTCTGCTCATCTAAATTGGATCGCCTCTGTGTCCCTCTACAGTGTGGAATTCCTGACATCAGGAGCAGCTTTCTTGAACCTCCCTGCCCAAAGACCCTCCAACTTATGTCAAATTTCAGATGGAAAAAGATATCATGTATTTTCTCCAACTCTACTATAATCAAGTGGATTATTAAACTCTATAAATCTTCTTGATAATATAGTTTGCATGCAAGAGGCAATACAATACAATTTTATTTTGTTCTGCATTATAATTACTTTCATACGCTCCAAAAACAGCTGAAGCTGTGTACTTAAGTCAAAATAGTTTATAATATATACAGTTGATTTCCCCTTATTCTATGTCTCTAAACCTGTGTAACTCACACCTGCTCTCTGTGAGCCGCCATTGCTATTTACAGACTCTAAAGCATTGTGGAAGGTTTAACCATAAGACTTTTGTATGATAAAGTTTTTGAAAAATGACCTCTTTTCAGAAGCCGAAGGGGAGTGGTGCTCTTTTAAGAAAATGAAGAAATTAGCTCAAGTAGACATCAAGGCACTATGTCCCACACATCTAAGCATCAAAAGGTTTTACTTTCCTCAAGATAAAGTCAGAAGAAATTATATTGTCTCCTATCTTTACCTTCCATTTGTTGGGCACTATGACAGCTCTGAACTGTACATCTCTATCTTTAACAGCACCCAAGGGTACTAGCCCCTGTAGCATGACAGTCTCAAAGTCCCAACAAGCCTATAAGGTTTTCTCTTGCAAGGGAAAGTGCAAATGGTTTGCTGAACTTTGAGCGTACAATAATCCAATGTATTCTGCCCTGTGGAGAGAAGACAAGCAGATGGGATTTGACAATGCTAAGCCAAGCTGTGTTAGCTGACCTTTTGCTCTCCGAGACACTCTTTATCCTCAGAAATCATTCTTTAAAGCAGTGCCTTTTCAATATCATATCTGCAAATAGAATACAACACACATTTTCACCCTCTTGGTATGGAATGCCTGTGCAAAATGTAACTTTAGCTTATTTACATATTGGCAGCTCACTCTCCTGCTAACTGGGAGACACAACTATGAAGTCAAACACAGGATCCCAAGCCCTGACAGGCTGAGACAAAGATGGGTGTTTCTTTTATGCACTGTAATATGGAAATCAAAATGCACTGATCTTGCTTAAGCAGGTAAATACAACATTAAAAAGTTTTTCATTGTACTAAGCGTAACATTAACTTAGTGCTTCACCACACTAAGTAGTACAGACAAGCTTTAGTATGGTGATATCTTCTGACAGGAGGTAGTATAGATGTCCTTGTCTGTAAACGGTAAGTGCCCTTTCCTATCCTACCCATGTCTAAAGAAATCTTCATACTATGGCTTGTCTATATTACTTGCATAAATTGGTGCAATGGAGCACACCACATTCTTTATTTTGATTTTAAGTTGTTAAGAAATCAGGAAGTAAAGTGATTGCAAAGAAAGACATTTTATCAGTACGATAAAAACTTCAAATGAAATGTAATATCCTGAAATTGAAGCATTCCTAAATTAGCATTACCGTTCCCCAACACACAATCAGAGCTGCTACATAATCTTACTTCACAGCAGCAATTCTCTCTCTCTCAACCTTTATGCCACAATTTATCTCCAGGACTCAGCAGCACTGTTGTTGTTTAAAGTTATTATAAAACGTTAATTTCATCAGGGTTTCCCCCCCTTTGGTTAAGCACAGTAGCTGAAACAAATATTCTACTTGATCAACTGCTTTCTATATTACACAGCCAGTCAGGGACCACTCAGCATAGACATTTTTATCTGTGACAAACATAATATACATCCTCTCCTCAGTGCCCCCACCCCAAACCACCACCACCAAAAAATCAATGCCGGGTAGTGTGTAGCTAACAAGATTTTCAACGGTCCAGGAACTAGACAAATCCCTGTTTCACAGTAAGCCAAATAGTTGTACTTCATAACAAAGTAAAACGACAAACTGAGTTTGTATGCCATCTTGATGTGCCACTGCTTCATGATGTAGATGTGTTATGTGTTATTGATTTTGAAGTTTACCGGGTTTTAAGTAGTACTACCAGAACACGAAGCTTAGCTGCCCATTCCAGCCATAAAATTCAAAGGAAACCTACTATAATAGATGACACCATTTTGAAAGCTTGGTTAGGGGTTTGCCTAAGGAGTATGCAAGTCACATTTCTGAACTCCAGATTGTGCAGAAAAATTATTGCACTGGAAGATAGTAAAAAGTGTAAAATGGGTTAAACCAGAGACACTGTGCAATCACATGGTATTATTTATGCACAAACAAAAGAATAGTTGATGGTCAGTGTCAACAGTGGAGATGTCCATCCCTCGTTAAATGATCTATCGCTTTTATAAATCAGCCCCTCAGGCCAAAATCAAAGACGTGAGATGGATCTTACATGGTGCCCTAAAAGTCAACAGACTCTGACTTTAATGGGCTAACGGAAACAGGAAGTTCCAGAGCCAAGAGCCCTCCTCTGAGGTTGCTGTACCTCCAGCCCCAGACACTGAAATCTAGAGATGGTCAGATAGAAAACCTCAGATGCTTTTAGTTGCAATAGCAGTACATGGTCAGAGAGGCAGGCTCCCAGGTAACCAGGACCTAAACCACAAAGAGAGCAGTGGATCAGGGTCAACAACCTAAATTACACCCAGAAACAAGAAAGAAACCAGTACGGTTTCTCAGAAAATTGATTTAATATGGCATCTGTAGTTCTTCTAGGAAAACACACAGTAACATTCAGGTTTAGCTTCCAAGTGTCCCCCAAGGTTAATCCCATACGGAGTGCATTTCAGTAATCCACTCTGAAGGTCATAAGAGAATAAATAACTAATAAAGACACAGGAAGTACAGTCACAATCACCTTGAAAACAGGTGAAAACAGGTGATTTGACTATAAAATGCATCTGACATTTCAGGGATCCAGAAGCATCGCTACATTGCAAACACCTTGATGAAACGGTATGTGAACCCATTCAATACTGAGGAAAGACAGGAGGCGTATCATACCCTCAAGATGTTTCATCCAACCCACCACGATCGCCTCCATCCTGTCAAGTCTGAGATTCAGTCAACATGCCCTCATAAAACTTACCATATCAGCCAGGAACGAGAAGAGAAAAGACACTACACTGCCTGTGTTCCCTGACAAAAAAAAACGAACAAACAAACCCCACAGTCAATAAAATGGCCTGGCTTCTGCATACTGGTGGTAGCACAGACCAGATCACTTCAGCAAGTGATTCCAGCAATGGAGTCCATGCTGATCATTTTAGGCTTGTTAGCAGTTTTTGATACCATTTATCTGCCTATGGACCCCCACAGAGCCGAATAAACTCCCCGAGGTGGGTATAGCATATATCCTCATTTACCCACAACCCTCTTCTGTGCAGGTTGCAGAGATCTATTCTGGCACACATCAACCCCTTGTTCTGGATGGATATGAGGCTACTGGAAGAGATAATAGCTCATTTTCTATCATGCTCAAGCCAAATCCCACACCAAAAGAGCTTCGCCACGACGTTCTTAATAATCTTAACAACAAGTTCAAAGGCCGATAGAACAAGAATTCAGTTCTTGACCCACTTATTGAGATTGCCAATTAATGCCAAATGTAGTAGTGTTTTGGCTAAGTGAACACTTATCCATTTATTCATTTATAAGAAATGAATAATAAACATTTTCAGTAAGGATAGCTGTGTTACATTTTTAAGTGGGAAGTCAGAACTGAGTGAGAATAAAGATAAATTTAGACAAGCAGTGGTTGTTTAGCAGTACCATCAGTGTGCTTAATAAAACACAAGATGTGAAAGTGAATTCTCCTTTAAAATGCACTATTTTATATTTTTTACATTCATATAGCTCATGGGCAGACACAGGTCTACTCCCTGTATTTCAAAAAAATTACCACTGCTATCTACTTTGTATTGAGAGAAATGTTAAAGTGGCAAACTGTGTTAAGATCACAGCTATCTCACATAATATGTCTGCAGTACGTTTTATCTTAACTATAAATGTCACACTTCATCATGCAGCTGTCAGCTTCTTTTAATGTACTAAACTCTATTTTGTATACAGAAAACCTAACATGATGTAACATAACAATTAAAAAAAAAGTTATCTTTGACACCATATTATCAGATGTCCACCAATACCAAACGAAAGAAATCCAAGATCACAAGAGGAAGATGCATTCAAGAGGGAAAAAGTAGCAAATGTAGTTTTATCAGATACTCTGATTCTTTTTCAATACGACGCTTATATTATGCTGTGGTTCTCTTGAAAGTTAGCCATTTAATGCTAATGTTGTCCATGTCTTTGTTTGCATAGTGCAGGGAAATATATTATAGATTTAAAAAAAAAAACCTCAAGAAAAGAGTCAGCTAGATTTTAAAAGGCTGTATTCTCACATTTATAAACAAGTATTTAGGGCACTGACTTCCATAAACCTTGATATCCCACTGCAGTTTCAAGTGGATACAATCAATATTCTTCACTTTTTATCCTAAACTGACATGTAGCATTCCTGGGGACTGTAGAAGAAGTGCTGCTTTTCAAAGCAGAGATGGCTGCATTTCAATGGTGGGTGAAGCGATTTCTATATATTATAGAGAGATGCAATTCTCTACATAATTAACATTGAAGCTAGTCATCTATTAACACACCTGCTTTTGACCCACTAGCTTTATCAAAACTAAGGCAAATTGCCTGATATTTCACAGGACGCCATTTTTTCTTGAAAGCATCAGAAAAATCAGGTGTGTTTTGGAGATTAAGAGAGTTTAAAAAACGAGGAATTTTCCTTCTGGAACATTTTCCTAATTTTTGTTTGTTTTTATTAACTCCAAATATTTATTAATCGTTTGTCTTGGTGGTGACAGGTGCCTTTCCGTAACAATAGTAATTTGGAGACGTTTTGGAGTAGGGACAAATTATTGGTGGCATCATTTACAAACAACAAGACGTTTCCATGTTCACTGTGCAGTCCATCTCTACCCTGACATGGTGTTTACACACTGTGCATGGCCACTGAAGGAATTAGTCACAAAGGAGTAAATTAGCATACAGGAAGGGGAGAGCCACATTGGGTATGGCTTTTCTGAAATAAAACACCTGCAGCTGCCCTGTGTCAGCTGACTCAGGCTCCTGGGGCTCGGGCTGCTGAGTTATAAAACTGCTGTGTAGACATCTGTCTCGGGCTGGAGCGCGGGTTCTCGGACTCCACAACGGGGAGGGTCCCACAGCCTGAGAATCTACACTGCAATTTTATAGCCCTGCAGCCAGAGCCCCATGAACCCATATCAGCTGACAGGGCAGCCACAGGTGTTTTCTTGCAATGTAGACATACCCACTAAGAGGCAAGGGGGTGGCCTGGGGAGGCAAGGGCCCAGGTAATAGTCTAACGACTGCTAGTGTAATAAATCAACTTTATATACCACACAATGCAACTCTTCTCCATGCGGGGGGGGAGGAGGAAGGAGGAAGAATCCACTTGGGGAGGCATGGAGTGTTCTATCCTTGAACATCTCATAAGCTCCACATAGCCTACCTTTAACTAAGCTGTTCCTAAACATTTTTTTAAAACCTGAAGAAAGCTTGTGTCTCTATCCCTTCTTCTTGCAGATCCCTGTCGAGGCTGCCGAGGCCTTGGCAGCAGCTGGAACTGCTTCCTCGCCGATTGTAGCGTATGCAGATCCAGCGAGCAAGGGGTGGCCCAAGTGTACTATAGGCCATGCAGCCTTGCATCAGTCTACTCTGCAAAGAGACCATTCCCAGCAGACAGGAGATCTTGAATTGAGGCCTGCCTTTCCAGGGACAAGCCAAGAGCTGAGCCTCGTGACCACCACCAATGCAACCACCCTTGCCGCCAAGTTGGCCACATCCCACACCATTTGGAGGGAGCACCTCGCTGCTGCAGTACCCTCCTCCATCAGGTACCGAACTCCTGGGCCAAGTCCTGAGGCAGGGACTCTTTCAACTTACGGAGGGAATCCCATAAGTTGAAGTTGTAGCTGAACAACAGAGCCTGGTAGCTCGCCAACTGGAACTGAAGGCTGGCCGTTGAATAAACCTTCCTCCCAAAAAGGTCCAGCCTCTTGGCCTCTTTATTTTTGGTGGTCGAACTTCTGTACCCGTTTGTTCTTTTCATTGGTCGCAGAGATGGCCAACGAGCTTGGAGGCAGGTGGGTATATAAGTACTCGAACCCCTTGACTGCGACAAATTACTCTTGGAGATGGGAGGGATGGATGATGGGGTTTGCCAGGGGGTCTCGGCTATTTTTAAGACCCCAACATGCACTCATAGTGCAACACGGGCAGGGGTAGATGCCGAGAGCACACTGAACATGGTGTCTGCCTGTTCAGCCATCTCCTCTACCTCCAGGCCCAAGTTCTCGGTCACCAGTCAAAGCAGGGCCTGGTGCTCTTTGAAGTCATCCGGCAGGCTGGCACTCAAGGGCCATGTCTCCACCTTGTCTGGGGATGAGGATGAGAGCTGGACTACCAGGGGAGGCCCCGGAGCAACATCGCCTGAGGGGAAGGGAGTTTTGGGGTGGACACTCATTCCTCTATCCCGACCTCTGAGTGCACTTTGCCCACTGAGCCTGGGTGTCACCAGTGCCGTCAGCTGCTGCTCTGAGGAGGCAGTCAACAAATGGTGCAAAGGGGGCATTGGCATCAGAAGCATGTCCCATACACTCCAGTAAGGCCACTGTGCTGGCCACTGGCCGTGTTGCCAAGGCTGCATCACAGAGGTCGGCCCAGCTTCAGGTGCCCAATCGCACTGGTCCTGCCTCGGCAAGGGGCTGAATTCCCTCTCCGTGCCGGAGCAATACCCTTGCCCGATGCTGAGGGTGCGTTATGCATTGAAGCCGAAGTGCTAGGTGTAGAGTACAGCTGGGAAGGCTCAGAAGACTGCCAGAGAGCAGCCTCCACGAGGAAGGCCCTCAGATGGATGTCGTGCTCTTTCTGAGTCCTGGATCAAAAGTTCTTACAGATGCGACACTTGACCTTCATATGCCGTTCCCCCAGGCATTTCAGGCAGCTGCTACGGCAGTCTCTAACAGGCATAGACCTGCTACAGGCAGAGCAGGGCTTAAAACCTGAGACCGGGGTATGCCCCACTTGGGGCAGAGGGCTTGGCTACACTTGCAAGCTACAGCGCAATAAAGGAGCCCCAGGCGCACTAGCTCACTACCCGTCCACACTGGCAAGGCACGTAGAGCGCTCTGACGCCGCGGCTACAGCGCAGCTGGTACTCCACCTCGGTGAGTGGAATAACGTTTGTTGCGCCCTCGCTGGAGCACCACAGCACCAGTGTGAACAAGATGTTGCTTTACTGAGCTCTGATCAGCCTCCAGAAACGTCCCATAATCACCTTAAGTCAATTGGCCACTCTTGTCATTGGTTGGAATCAGCTGTAGGAATGCGGAAACGCCCTTTGAAAGTTCCATTTCTGACAGCCGGCTGCTTATCTGCTCCGAGACAAAGCAGCCATTAGTGTGGAATGCTGTGTGCGTGAGAGAGAGGCGGGGGGGGTAAAGAGGGGTCTGCTGCTGTCTGAACTTACAAGACAGCAGGCTGACATGCTCTCAGCCCCACAAAAAACCACTCTCTCTCCTCCCACATACACACAACACACTCCTTGTCACACTCCACCTCCCATCTGAAAAGCACGTTGCAGCCACTTGAATGCTGGGACAGCTGCCCATAATGCCACTGCAAGTGCCGCAAATGTGGCCATGCCAGTGTGCTTGAAGCTGTCAGTGTAGACAGACTGCAGGGCTTTCCCTACTGTGCTCTACGAAGGCTGGTGTAACTCAAAACGCTCTACATCTGCAAGTGTAGCCATACCCTAAGTCCTTTGGGACTCTAACTTCTAACTACACTACTTAACAACTACTTAAACACTAACTACTATAAACAAACTATTTACAAGGCCTAAGGATCGACTACAGTAGAGATGAAACCGCCAGCCCTTGGTAGGCAGGGAGGAGGTGCTCCAACTAGCCATCACGGGTGGTAAGAAAAAACTAAGAGGGTGTAGGGCTAGCGGCACCTAATATACCGACGTATGAGCGCAGCACTCAAGGGGGCACCACAGCCGACCCTACGGCTACCACTACTAATGCAAAAATCTCCGACGAACGCGCATGTGGGTGCACGCAGACCTGGAATGGAATCAATATGAGCAAGCACTAGAAGAAGAATTTACAAATTATGAAAATGGAAACACAGAGTCATAGAAAACAACTAGGGCTGTCGATTAATCGCAGTTAACTCATGTGATTAACTCAAACAAATTAATTGTGATTAATCGCACTGATAAACAATAGAATACCAACTGAAATTTATTAAATATTTTTGGATTTTTTCTACATTTTCAAATATATTGATTTCTATTACAACACAGAATACAAAGTGTATGGTGCTCACTTTATATTATTATTTTTGATTACAAATATTTGCATTGTAAAAATGATAAAAGAAATAGTCTTATCCAATTCACCTCATACAAGTACTGTTGTGCAATCTCTTTATTGTGAAAGTGTAACTTACAAATGTAGCTTCTTTTTTGTTACATAACTGCACTCAGAAACAAAACAATGTAAAACTTTAGCGCCTACAAGTCCACTCAGGCCTATTTCTTGTTCAGCCAATCACACAGACAAATTTATTTACATTTACAGGAGATAACGCTGCCTGCTTCTTATTTATAATGTCAACTAAAAGTGAGAACAGGTGTTCACATGGCAGTTTTGTATCTGGCATTGCAAAGTATTTACAAGCTAGATATGCTAAACCAGGGGCAAGAAAAATTTTTGGCCTGAGGGCCACATCAGGTTTCCAAAATTGTATGGAGGACTGGTTAGGGGAGGGTCTCTCCCCAAACAGATAGGGGTGACCCGGCTCCTACCTCCTATCCGACCCCCCTCCAGCTTCTCGTCCCCTGACGGCCCCCCCAGGACTCCTGACCCATCCAACGCCCCTGTTCTCCGCCCTCTGACCGCCCCGACCCCTATCAACACCACCGACCCCTGACCACACCCCTGAACTCCCCTGCCCTCTATCCAACCCCCCGTCCCCTGACCGCGCTGCCTGGAGCACCGGTGGCTGGCGGCACTACAGCTGAACCGTGCAGAGCACCGGGTCAGGCCAGTCAGGTCTGCAACAGCAGCATGCTGAGGCTGCGGGGGAGGGGCCGGGGGCGAGCCTCCCCGGCCAGGAGCTCAAGGACCTGGCAGGAGGGTCACACGGGCCGGATGTGGCCCGTGGGCCGTAGTTTGCCCACCTCTGTGCTAAACATTTGTATGCCCCTTCATGCTTCAGCCACCATTCCAGAGGACATGCTTCCATGCTGATGATGCTCGTTAAAAAAAAAATGTGTTAATTAAATTTGTGACTGAACTCCTTGGGGGAGAATTGTACGTCTCCTGCCGTTTTACACACATTCTGCTATATATTTCATGTTATAGCAGTCTCGGATGACAATAAAGCACATGGTCGTTTTAAGAACATTTTCACAGACGATTTGACAAAACGCAAAGAAGGTACCAATGTGAGATTTCTAAAAATAGCTACAGCTCTCGACCCAAGGTTTAAGAATCTGAAGTCCCGTCCAAAATCTAAGAGGGATGAGGTGTGGAGCATGCTTCAGAAGTCTTAAGAGCAACGCTCCGATGCGGAAACTACAGAACCCGAACCACCAAAAAAGAAAATCCACCTTCTGCTGGTGGCATCTGACTCAGATGATAAAAATGAACATGAGCCTTGCTTTGGATCGTTATCAAGCAAAACCCATCGACAGCATGGACGCATGTCTTCTGGAATGGTGGTTGAAGCATGAAGGGACATATGAATCTTTAGTGCATCTGGCATGTCAGTATCTTGTGACGCCGACTACAACAGTGCTATGTGAACGCCTGTTCTCACTTTCAGGTGACTTTGTAAACAAGAAGCAGGCAGCATTGTCTCCTGCAAATGTAAACAAACTTATTTGTCTGAGCGACTGCCTGAAGTAGGTCTGAGTGGACTTGTAGGCTCTAAAGTTTTACATTGTTTTATTTTGAATGCAGTTATTTTTTGTACATAATTCTACATTTGTAACTTCAACTTTCATGATAAAGAGATTGTACTACAGTACTTGTATTAGGTCAATTGAAAAATACTATTGATTTTGGGGTTTTTTCAGTGCAAATACTTGTAATCAAAAATAAATATAAAGTGAGCAGTGTACACTTTGTATTGTGTTGTAACTGAAATCAATATATTTGAAAATGTAGAAAACATCCAAAGAGATTTAAATAAATTGTATTCTATTGTTTAACTGCAGGATTAATTGTGATTAATGTTTTTAATCGCTTGACGGCCTTAAAAACAACCTCATTCTGCCCCTGTATCTCTGTCCCCTGAAGAGCTGGAATCTGCATTTTAAATACTGGTCCCACCGCAATCAGTGGAAGTTATACCTTGGCAAAATATCCCATAATCAAACAACACACATTTTAATACCATCAGTGGCTCCAATGAGCTGAGTATGCACCTGGCCTACTTTACACTACAGTGGCATTTGCACTGTAGTAATCATTTTTACATCTCTAAAACAAACTACTTCTACTTAAAAGACCATGTGCCGTTACTGGAAGAGCACACTAAAAAGTGACCACATTCTGGGCAAAATATAAATTATAGACACATACGTACATATATGCACATGTGTGAGAAGTGAGAAAGATGAGGGTTAGTTCATAGAAGAGTGCAAACATCCTGTTGTTCAGGCAAAGGTTTAGGCAATTTTCTGGATCTTGTTTAGCCCCAGAAGTCCACAAGACCCAACATATTCATGAGACACATCAGCTCAGAGCCTTAACAGGGCTAGATAGAAGGCAGTGTGGTCAGATGGATAGTCAGATATCCAGTTCTTCGAACACATTCCAAACTCCATACCAGATAAGGTTAATCCAACATTACAACTAAGAAACCAAGCAACCAAAAGTAAAGAGTCACAGGTAAAAAGCGCTTTCTTCAGTCTATCTCCTCCCCTTGTACTTATGGGCCTCTTTTTATTACTGTACTGAATATTACATATAATACCAACTGAATTATATGAATAATAAAACTATTACTTAGATTTCATACCTGCACTTCTTAGGTTAGGATCTAGGTCTGGCATCTCTTTAGAAGCTTCTGGACTAACACTGTAGATAGATGCTCCCGCTTCACTGACAATGCTACGAAACAGAATAGTAAATAGTTAAAAACAAAATCAACTTGAGATAGACAAGACTTCACTTAATTAAGAAGTGATTTTTTTTGTATTTTTAAAAATTTTTAAAACACATTTTTAAAACATTCTGGATGAACTGAAGGCGAATAAAAGTGAAGGACAAATATCATTGGCCAAAGTGAGACAACAGTACAGATACTGTGAAAGCACTTCCAGTTCTGCAAGTGCGCCTACTCATTGCCTGGCCTGTAACACCTCTGCTCTTTCAGTGGTGGGCCTCTGAGGACACACTGCCCATCACGCCAACCTCTACAGAACTCTGTGATGTTGAAAAATGGGTGAGACACTATTCATTTGTGACCAATCAGAAAGTCAGATTTCCCCAAACAAAAAATACTAGCTGGTAATTTAGTTGGACTACTTATCTTCTGTACACACATTTAGAATAGCATATATAACTAAGGCTGCGAGTCTTTCACAGAGGTCACGGAAGTCACGAATTCTGTGACTTTCTGGAACCTCCATGACTTCTGCAGCGGCCAGGGTGGCTGACCCCAGGGCTGCCCAAGCCGCTTGGGCGGTCCCGGGACCAGCCACACCAGCTGCTGTCGGGCAGCTCGAGGCAGCTGGAACCTGGGTGCTGCCCCAGAGCAGCAGTCCAGGAGCAGCACCAGGGCCCTGGGCCGCCCCCAATCCCCCAGGAGCAGCAGTGAGGCCCTGGACTACCACCTCCCCATGGAACAGCAGCGTCCGCCGGAGCATGTCCCTTCCCCCCGGCCCCGAGGAGCAGCAGCAGTGTCTGCCGGAGCGCTCCCCCCACTAGCACCTAGGATTTAGTTAGGGGTATTTATAGTACAAGTCATGGACAGGTTACGGGCCATGTCTTTTTATTGCCCGTGACCTGTCCATGACTTTTACTAAAAATAGCCGTGACTAAATCATAGCCTTGTATATAACACAGATTCATCCAAAGTAAACTCCTTAGACTATTCAGTGCAACTGAACTTCTATATACTTTGAGATATACAAAGTTTAGTATACTACCAGTTTGTTGGCAACGATAAGTAACTGTAAACTACAGTTGTCAATTGTCAGTCTAATTTAGTAATGATGATCAAAAACCGCTTCAAATTATATCACAATTTCAAATAATAAAAATAGCATCCCTGATTTCCTCCAGGATAAACAATACAAAGCAAATACATATAGAGTAATATATGCTCAGAAGTACGTTTAGGGTGAAATCTTGGCACCACTGTAAACTCCATTGACTTCAATGGGACCAGGATTTCATCCTTGATATTTAAGACACAGTACCAGTATATAATACTGTAACAAAGTGCTACCCATTTTAGACATACTTTTACTATTCCATTTTGTTTTTTCACTGCTATCTCCCCCACAAGCTATCAGAGCCACACTTACAGAAGTAACGTTAAATTACTAATACCAAATTGCAAAGGCTAAGGGAAAGATCAGCACAGAAAGCATATAAAATACATTTCCATTCATTACTAAAAGATTTTGACAATATAAAGATACAAATCACAATGTTGCTGTGGACAGTAAGGTTTTCTCCCCTGTATAGATATATAGGACTGATAGAAAACTGTCACACTTTTGCTTTAATATTATCTATTCAAACAAAACTGGAACAGTGTAAAGTGTTTATTACACATGGGTCAGAACGTACAGTTGCTGGAGCCTCTAATAAATGGTTCATTTTTTTCAACGAACAGGTTGGATCTTACAAAAAAAATACAGAGGACCAGATTCTGTACTCAGTTATACTAGTGTAAATCCAGGATGACGCTACTGACTTCGGATTTACTGATGTAACAGAGGAGAATTTGGCCATTGGTCTGAATAAGGTAAGGAAAATGAAACCATTTACACATTTTTCTAAAGACTCATTACAGACATTGCTTGAGTATGCACTGCATATGCAATGCAGCCCAGCTAACATCCATAATAGGGAACAACTGACAAAATCAGAGATACTAAATTCTGAGTAATGGTCATCTCATAAAAAAACTGTTGAAAAATGAAGACTTTAACAGAAGTCTTATCTAATTGACATTTCTGATTAACTGGTAGGCTCAAAAAACATACAATAGAACATGAACAATTTAAACAATACACTTTAACTATAGCATCTAGCAAGCTCTCTTTCTTCGTGGAAAAAAAAAAAAAGGCTTCCCAAAAACCTCATACATCAACAGCTTTAAACTAACTTCTCTTCAGTTGCTGTTCTTTAACAGATCCAGAATAAAGCGTGTATATAATGTCTACATTTAATACATTCCTACGTATGTATCCCGAGACAAAACACACGTTTTGCACACATTTTACCATGATGCAGCGTACCATAAGATTCATTACTGCACACAGTTTATTACCTGGTCTCTTTCAACATGCTGTACAGTGAAAGAACTAAAAGTGACTTGACTAGGAATTCAAGGACACTTAATGGTTTATTGATACACCTCAAAATGTTATTTTACTAGTCCAGGTGAGCTCACTGTGGTTCCAATGTGCACTTGGGAAAAAAATCACTCCTAGTTTTAAGTTAGATGGTTCAAAAATTCACAAACTAAAGAGTAAACAAAAGTAAAACTTAGGAAACAACAACTGAAAGAGCACGTTTGCTTTTCTGAAGCATAAGGAATTTTATACTCCATTCACAGAAAACTGAAATGTCCTACAACATGTTTTTAAGTAGAAAAAAAATGGAATGCACTCAGGTAAAGCACATATCATTTTTATGAGATTTGCATGCACAAAGATGTTTTCGTATGCATGCAGTGATCCCCATTGGGCACCCAGGGTCTGAGATTCCAAAGGCAGCTGAGCTTCCACCCAGCACAAAAACACCCCAGACAACTGGCATTCATAACTGAGACTGGAAAATCCAGACACAAAACAAATTATCCAGAAAAGCAATTCCAAAACATGATTGTAAAACCTTGATTGAGAATAGATGAACCAGACTTATTAGTACCCATTTGTTTTTATTTTGTTTGGTTTTAGTTGCAGCAAAGTGGTCACCCAAGTGAGGCTAACATATACACCTTAATATACTTTATCTTGATCACAAAAGTACTAGTATAGCAAGCAAAAGAGTTTTGTTTGGCTTTTTATCCCAGTTTAAGTTAATTGCTCTGCTGTCCAATAGCAAGTGTATATCTTTACATTCCTCAGAGCATCTAGGGTCAAATTCAGACCTGGCATAAGCAGGTATAATTCCTGGAGACTTCAGCAGGAATCATATTTGCTTACTCTCTGCTGAATTTGATCCATATTGTTTTTTAACTCTTATGTCCACCAGAGGAAGCTTATGTTTTACAAAATTTTTCAAGAAAAAAGGGGTAATTGGTAAAATTTTCAGAAGAGCCTAAATGCTACATAAGATGGACTTTCAAATCACTTTTAAAACAGGCCAATTTTTAAATTTTATTTTACCCATTATTAAAAGCTGCACTGTCTAATATTTGGGTTTGTTGGGTTTTTTTTAATTATTTTTTTAATTAAAATTTTTTATTTTTGTATTTTGCTTAAAAATAATGGACAAAACAACAAGATATCATTTTTTCCTGGGCATTTATGAATACCCACCATTTTTGGACAGTAAAAAATAGCAACTATATAATCAATAGAAAATAATTGCATATTGATAACTAATACATTGTAATAAATAATATATAAATAACAAACAGTAGCCAAGGATACACAAAATACCCAGAGTGTGGAAAGTGGCAGGCCTTATATGTACTATCACAATATACTGCTTCCTAATGGTTGCATCAACAAAAAGATGCCTAAAGTTTATAGAATATGCCTGCCCACTGCCAATAATCCATCCTAGAGATTTTTTCCATATCCCTACTCAACTTTTTAAAGTTACTAAATATACACATCTGCAGCTCACTTGGACACAAATTACCCACTACATAATCCTTCACATTATGTTTATTAACTACACCACTATTATTGCTTATTGCTTAGTACATAAAGCCTTGTGTGGTGTGCAGGTCTCATCTGTGATATTAAAAAAGATGCATTTTAAATGTTACAACCAGGATTGCTCTTTAAATGTATTGCACCAGCACCACCTAGTGGTGTTCTATTTCTTTTGTTAGAGACATTGCTTACTACATTCTAAATAAATGGGAAAGCCTATCTAACTCTGGCAGACATAATTGTACTGGTCACTTTCACAAAAATGATGGACACATTTCACTTAGAGGTCTAATAAAAATATTCTACTACAACACTCACATTTTCTCTTCTTGTTAATTTTCAAGGAAATAAAAGGAATAGGGGGAAATTAGCACATATGAATCCAAAGTTAAATTTGCTCCAAACTCAAAATTATTTTATCATATAGCTCTTCTACTTAATTACTACTTCACCCACATTTGTGCATATAGACAGTAAAGTTTTCAAAAGCACTTAAGTGACGTAGATGGCTAAATCTCATTGAAAGGCAATAGGACTTAGGCACTTTTCAAAATTTTACCCAATATGCTTAACCGTCCATACCATACATGTCAAAATAATACATATCTGTATTTATACTTTTAGAATTGACAAAAATTGATATCACTTTATAATACTTCCACAAATCTCAATTACGTTTATTAACACTGTATTACACTCTAGTCTTTTGCCTAAGATCAAATGCAATATTGGATTCATAATCTATAAAATAGGGGGGACATCTGTATATTCAGCCTCAAAGAAGGATTTTCCCATCCTAATTGCAACGATCGTCTCACACTGATGTGGCAGAGCTTCTGTGCATAAATACAATTCCTTGTATTTGCCTTATAAAAATATTACTACTTATAAAACAATAATGGGACAAAGAACGCCAGAATCAAAAAGATGCCTTTATACATTTGAAATCCTTGCCCCAATATAGTCAATAGTAGTTTTGCCTTTGAGTAAAAATGATGTGGTCACAAAACAATGTTTTGATGCTGAAGGTTGCATAATTTAATTTTTAAAATCAAAAAGTATAATGATTAATTATTACACTTCTGAGACTGTCTGGGAAACTATTAAACTATCACATAAGTTCTTCATTTATCTTCTGGCAGCAGCAGCAGGTGAGACCTCTGCAAAGAGCTGAAACCACATTGATTGAGTAATGTTACTAGCTAAGAGAAGTGGTTTAATTATACAGGACACAAAAATAATGGAACTCCAGGAATGGAAAATCCAGAAAGGATAGAAGCAGACTGTTAAGTCAGAGAGACTGTGAAATTAAATTCAAATAATAAATTCACTGTCTCTCAGGCCAGTGATATTGCCCAAGCAGAAAAGGAAAATGAAGACATGTTGTGCAAGAAAAATCTATTAACATGTGTTTGTTGAACAACCACATACCACACAACAGAACCACTAACCCAGGAACTTATCCTTGCAACAAAGCCCGTTGCCAATTGTGCCCACATATCTATTCAGGGGACACCATCACAGGGCCTAATAACATCAGCCACACTATCAGAGGCTCGTTCACCTGCACATCCACCAATGTGATATATGCCATCATGTGTCAGCAATGCCCCTCTGCCATTTACATTGGTCAAACTGGACAGTCTCTACGTAAAAGAATAAATGGACACAAATCAGATGTCAAGAATTATAACATTCATAAACCAGTCGGAGAACACTTCAATCTCTCTGGTCACGCAATCACAGACATGAAGGTCGCTATCTTAAAACAAAAAAACTTCAAATCCAGACTCCAGCGAGAAACTGCTGAATTGGAATTCATTTGCAAATTGGATACTATTAATTTAGGCTTAAATAGAGACTGGGAGTGGCTAAGTCATTATGCAAGGTAGCCTATTTCCCCTTGTTCTTTCCTACCCCCCCCCCAGATGTTCTGGTTTAACTTGGATTTAAACTTGGAGAGTGGTCAGTTTGGATGAGCTATTACCAGCAGGAGAGTGAGTTTGTGTGTGTATGGGGGTGGGGGGGGGGGTGAGAAAACCTGGATTTGTGCTGGAAATGGCCCACCTTGATTATCATGCACATTGTAGGGAGAGTGGTCAGTTTGGATGAGCTATTACCAGCAGGAGAGTGAGTTTGTGTGTGTGGTTTTTGGGAGGGGGCTGAGGGGGTGAGAGAACCTGGATTTGTGCAGGAAATGGCCCAACTTGATTATCATGCACATTGTGTAAAGAGTTTTCACTTTGGATGGGCTATCACCAGCAGGAGAGTGAATTTGTGTGGGGGGGGTGGAGGGTGAGAAAACCTGGATTTGTGCTGGAAATGGCCCAACCTGATGATCACTTTAGATAAGCTATTACCAACAGGACAGTGGGGTGGGAGGAGGTATTGTTTCATATTCTCTGTGTGTATATAAAGTCTGCTGCAGTTTCCACGGTATGCATCCGATGAAGTGAGCTGTAGCTCACGAAAGCTCATGCTCAAATAAATTGGTTAGTCTCTAAGGTGCCACAAGTACTCCTTTTCTTTTTGCGAATACAGATTAACACGGCTGTTACTCTGAAACCTGACAAAGACAAGTGTAATTTAGCCTCAAAACATACAAAATTTTAGGTCTGTGCTTCAATCAAACTAAAATATCAAATTATTATTCAGCATTTTAATAGTGTGTAGATTTAGGACATTTCAGCATCATGAATATTTTAAAGCCTGCATTTATCTTGTTTTATAGAAGAAAAGGTTTTCATCCAGCTTTTACTGTTAAATTTGAAACTACATGCTGTTTATTTTTCATTCTGTTTTCATTAACTGTTACATACTGCACAGCAAAAGATTACTTATATTAAATCTTTCTTTTTTTGTGCTGCATTAGAAGGTCACTTGTCAGGCCAAAGTCACAGTCCAAATCCTGTCCTCAGTCACACCTGTACAATCCCATTGACATCTGGTGCAACATCTTGAATATGCATGGGTAGTATGGAAGGGTGATATGTGCCCTCCTTTAAGAGAATATAACAAAGGAAGTGATGATGCGATCACTTCCTGATCCGCTTCAGCAGGTACTTCCCTTAGCCAAAAATAACACATGCAGAGAAATAAATAAATACACAAACAAGAAAACAGAACCAGATTATGAGTTCCTCATATGAGAATCCTTGAGTACAGGTGGGAGGAGGGATGCAGCAGCATCCATATACAGCATTAGAATGAGAGAATGGAGAACAGAGTATATTATAACAGAAATAAAAATGTAGAAAAAGAAATAGTAATAAACTTGCATCACACACTGAAGGCTAAATTTGGAAACAGACCTCAAGACAATCTATAGCTTCGCATCATCAAATGTGACTGTTGATACAGATATCTAAAAACGAGTTAGCTGACTATGATCAGATAATCTGACATCTAAATGTGTGCAAAAATGCAGGAGAAATTATTTGCACAAGCAAAATTACATCTGCAAAATAAATGAGACAAAGTAATAAATATTAACAAAAAGAAAAGGAGTACTTGTGGCACCTTAGAAACTAACCAATTTATTTGAGCATAAGCGTTTGTGAGCTACAGCTCACTTCATCGGATGCATCTGATGAAGTGAGCTGTAGCTCACGAAAGCTTATGCTCAAATAAATTGGTTAGTCTCTAAGGTGCCACAAAGTACTCCTTTTCTTTTTGCCAATACAGACTAACACGGCTGCTACTCTGAAACCTGTAATAAATATCAGTCTTTTAAATTAAGATTCTTTTTCCTATGTATTTGTGTCCAGCAGCTTCAAAACACACATAAATAACATGCAGTAAGAATCCTCAGATACCTCAGCTCAGTTAAGCTACAAAAAGCCATAAAAAAAAACCCTTGACTGACCAACCTCTTCATTTAACTCATTGTCAGAGCAGACACAGTACCTGAAATTCTCCTCACAATAATTATAATTCAAAGTGATGCATTAACTTGTAAGTATTTGTATCCATCTATGTATTCACTAGCACCATTACAGGAAAAATTTACTGTAAAAGGTAGCATTCGACTCAATAGATGTGATTTAGATCATTCATTGTCAATATAAAGAATGCAAGCAACAACAGATGTGCAAAACCTGCAGGATGTAGAAATGATGCATCACCCATCATTATTACTAGGGAAACTGACCAATCAGTGTTCAAACACTTCAACAACCACCACCACAGTCTATCAGATCGGAAAGTTATCAGAATCAAACAAGTGTCAAGGACTGAATGATTTGATGAAAGATAATGTATCGATATGCTTTCTTAAATCCACCAGAAGGTAACCTGAGGGTAAAGCCCCACTACACCAAACAGAATTCTCTGAACGTCCCATGAACATGTACGGATTCACTTTATTTCTTTGGAAAATACAGCTGCAGCATCCTTGGCCTCAGAGCCAGAAAGGATTATCATTTACCACCTGAAGGAATCGTAAATCGAAACACAGTGCAGATTTAATTCTTTGGTGGAGCTCTGATAACTGGTTATTATCTTGATCTCTACATATCTACAGACAAAAAGAAAAGGAGTACTTGTGGCACCTTAGAGACTAACCAATTTATTTGAGCATAAGCTTTCGTGAGCTACAGCTCACTTCATCAGATGCATACTGTGGGAAGTGTAGAAGATCTTTTTATACACATAAAGCATGAAAAAATACCTCCTCCCACCCCACTCTCCTGCTGGTAATAGTTTAACTCAAGTGATCACTCTCCTTACAATGTGTATGATAATCAAGGTGGGCCATTTCCAGCACAAATCCAGGGTTTAACAAGAACATCGGGGGGGGGGGGGGGGAATGTGGGGAAATAGGTTACATTCTTACAACTACAGTACCCACCTGCGGAAGTGAAGAAACAGATTGATAGAGCCAGAAGAGTTCCCAGAAGTCACCTACTACAGGACAGGCATAACAAAAGAAAATAACAGAACGCCACTAGCCGTCACCTTCAGCCCCCAACTAAAACCCTTCCAACGCATTATCAAGGATCTACAACCTATCCTGAAGGATGACCCAACACTCTCACAAATCTTGGGAGACAGGCCAGTCCTTGCCTACAGACAGCCCCCCAACTGAAGCAAGTACTCACCAGCAACCACATACCACACAACAGAACCACAGCCCGTGCCAACTGTGCCCACATATCTATTCAGGGGACACCATCACAGGGCCTAATAACATCAGCCACACTATCAGAGGCTCGTTCACCTGCACATCCACCAATGTGATATATGCCATCATGTGCCAGCAATGCCCCTCTGCCATGTACATTGGTCAAACTGGACAGTCTCTACGTAAAAGAATGAATGGACACAAATCAGATGTCAAGAATTATAACATTCATAAGCCAGTTGGAGAACACTTCAATCTCTCTGGTCACGCAATTACAGACATGAAAGTTGCTATATTACAACAAAAAAACTTCAAGTCCAGACTCCAGCGAGAAACTGTTGAATTGGAATTATTTGCAAATTGGATACAATTAACTTAGGCTTGAATAGAGACTGGGAGTAGCTAAGTCATTATGCAAGGTAGCCTATTTCCCCTTGTTTTTTCCTACCTCCCCCCCCCCCCCCAGACGTTCTTGTTAAACCCTGGATTTGTGCTGGAAATGGCCCACCTTGATTATCATACACATTGTAAGGAGAGTGATCACTTGAGATAAGCTATTACCAGCAGGAGAGTGGGGTGGGAGGAGGTATTTTTTCATGCTTTATGTGTATAAAAAGATCTTCTACACTTTCCACAGTATGCATCCGATGAAGTGAGCTGTAGCTCATGAAAGCTTATGCTCAAATAAATTGGTTAGTCTCTAAGGTGCCACAAGTACTCCTTTTCTTTTTGCGAATACAGACTAACACAGCTGTTACTCTGAAACATATCTACAGACAGTTCTTTCCTCACGTCATTTGTCAGTTTATATTCCAAATACTAAAAATTATACTATGGTGTGTTTCAAAACAAGTCTGATTTTACAGAACCATCCACTATAACAATTCTTAAAAATTACTCTGACCATTTTGAGATTATTTGTACCTATATTGGCTTGGGTTCTGGGTATAACATATAGGGCTACATTAATATTATTAGGTATCTTTTGCCATAATTTTGGGGCTAATGGTTTCTCTATTCTTCCCCTTATAGCAAAAGATCATCAGAAGTTAGGTATTTTAAGTAATGTTAATATTTTTATTCTTTGCTGCAAGATACTTTAGCCACCTGATACCACACTGCAGGAAGTTTTCACGGAGTCACCTGGTGATGCTCTGGAACTACTCCCTACGAAGCCAGTCAGGACTCTGGGGAAGCCTCCTCTCTGTGAGCATACTATCTCCTGGGCAAGAAGCTTACCCAGTTTCGACCTTCCTGGATCTGACCCTGGAGCATTTAGCATCCCCTGCCCCACCGTGAGCTTCCCACAGCGAGTCCGCATAGGTGGGGCTCCTGGGGAAGCCAGAGGGTCCTGCACCCCGATTCCGCAGTCAGACGTGACTCTCAGCCAGCCAGTAAAACAGGTTTATTAGACGACTGGAAGGAACATTGTCTAAAATGGAGCTTGTAGGTACAGAGACCAGGACCCTTCAGTCAGGTCCATCTGGGGGGGAGGGGGCGGGGGCAGGGAGGCCAGAGCCCCATCTGGCCCTCCTCCATTTCCCCATGGAGGGCAGAGAGGCCAGAGCCCCAACTGGCCCTCCCTCCATTTCCCCAGCCAGCTCTAAACTGAAAAACTCTCTCCAGCAGTCTCCCCCCAGCTCCTCCTCCAGCCTTTGTCTCTTTTCCGGGCCAGGAGGTCACCTGATCTCTTTGCTCTCCAACACCTTCAGTTGGCACCTTTGCAGAGGAGGGGCCCAGGCCATCAGTTGCCAGCAGACAGGGTGTTGGCCATTTTCTGTGCAGACCCCTGCACACACCTGCCCTCTAGGGCTCTGCAACAATCATACACCCTTATCCCACCACCTAGATACTTAAGAACTGCATAGGGGAAACTGAGTCATCCACACAGTATTCAGAGAAAACATTAAGAACATTCCCACTTCGTCACAGAAGTTATCTTGCTCACCTAATCAGTGTATAATGTTACAATTGTTAATAAAGAGTGATCTCAGACAGACTTTCTAAAAGCTGCAAAAATAAATCTTTCAAGCTAATGAAGGGCATGATCCTGAAAAATACAAATCCTGGACTGTCCCTATGTGCCCACACACTGAAGTCAACAGGGCTCTGATCAGATGCAGAGGTCTAAGTTTTCTCAAATTGCAAGACTGTGGCCGAATACTATTTTTGTAAAATAAATTCACAGTTCAAATATATATTCACTGCCACTTCTAAAACTCAATTTTCCCATTCTTTGTTTTGTACAATAATGAAGCAACTATAAACTTTCATCTTATTGTTATAACTTGTTAATTGGAAGGTCCTGAATAATCAATATTGTCACCCTCACAAACCCCTCACTTTTTTTTGCAAATTCCAACAGTCTTTTTAAATGGTTTAACGATAGTGTGTATTTTCCTTTTAAAGAGCAAAAGCATTCATGTGTTGCACATAAAGAGCCGAGATTCTGGCCTCCTTTACAAACATGCAAACTTGCAGGGACTCCAGTGAAGTAACTGGAATTAGTCTGAATTACTGCCAATGTAACAGAGCAGGATATGGCCCAGAGTGTTCGCCTTTTGTAAAAATATCGTTAAGGCCAAAATGGACTACCCCTGCATTGTTTGCAAATCTAAATCATTTCCTGGCTTTACAGAAAGCTTTGGGTGCACAAGTAATGCCTGAGTGGTCCCTCCCTCATAACCTACATTTTCCAGTCAAAATTATTTCAGCAATTTCAGGTCTGCATCATCTTCATGTACAAATGGAATGTGCATGCACATGCTGCTATATCTAAGGTCTGCCTCCCTCCTTACTTGACCTTGCTTGCCTTAGACTGCTAAAGCACTTCATCTCCTGACAAAGTCAACGTGCCACTCCATTAACTGGCAGAGTCTGCAGTCAGTACAATGCACTCATCAGGCTCCCTTCTCAGGCTCTAGAGACTACAGACATATGACCTTCATCTGACATGCTCAACCTCCTTTGGCTAGGGGTTGGGAACTGAAGTCTCTGTCTACTCTTCAGAACGCTAAACTTGCTAATGTTTTTCTAAATGTACCTCTGCCCTTGTGATAACTGCTTTCAGACACTCAAGTTTGTGTTGTAATTTTAAAAGCATATTTGAAACAGAGAGCAAAATGTTTTAAAATAACCCCCTGTCGCTCACTCACTCACTCCTTTTAATGCTTGAAAATAAACAGCCCTCCCTATGAGGAGAAGGCACTTTCAGGCTACTCCAATATTTTCTTCATCCAGATTTAAATCTGCAGCTTGAGATCGATCAACATCTTTGAACATTCTGTATATTAAACCCTGTAAATATTAATTAACAAATATACTAAATATATTAACAAATATAATAAAAAAAAATTATGCTGCATTAGAGAAAAGAATGTTACAGTTTCAAAATATATTCATTCTGCATGCCTACGAAGAGACGACTGATTTCAGTGAATTCCTTGATAAATGTTATCAACAAGTTTTAACAGGAAAATAGAGAGAATTTGAAAGCTGATCAATTCTTGCTTGATATGTTTATGAATTCTCCTAAAACAGCATGTAATTGGAAGCTTTCACTACAAACAGAAGCATCATGGTAGATATAAAGTAAAGTAAATTATCTGAGCCCAGAATATGCAAGAAAAAAAAAAACATGCCAGCCTCTCTTTTCACATAAACAATTAGTTATTGAGAAAGGTGGGGAAAGCACAACATCTACACAACACCCACCTGGCATTAAGTCATATGAACAATTTAGAACTGAATTACTCAAAACACAGTTACTCAAAATCAATATAAATTTTACTATTTAGCCATCTAATTTTGAAACAAACATGCCCTTTCAAATAAAGGCAACTTCTTTTGAATTTCCTCTTGAAAACAGAGTTAACATCTGGCAAACAAAATAAATGTACTATTACAACCTGTCTTTCTAGAGCCTAATTCAGCCCAAGCATAGGGGGGCCCAGAAGCCAATGGAGTGGGGCATGTTTACACCAGGACTGTATTTGGTAGTTAAACCCGAATATGAATTTGGATCAAATCCTCAAATCACTTGAGGTGGCAAATCTAAAAATAACATTCAGTCGGAGAGTATGTCTGTCTTGCAGTTTTCTGACATCCTTGTTAAGGGGTTTTTAAGCTATGCCCTGCAACAGCACTTGGATGTGCATATATAGAATGAGTGGAAGCATTACGCTTAAAGGAATTTCAAATAGAGGTGTATATCATTTATGCCTAATTTTATTTATTTTGTTAATCTTGGGACCTTTTAGAATAACTCAGACCTCAAATATTGGAGATATTTAAGAATTTTCTCACATTCTTTAATGTTGTTGAAATATTTACAATAAATTAAGAGGAAACCAAGAAAGTCAGGAGGAGTTCAGCTACAAAGGTTTGCAGTCAAACCTCTGTGTGTGCATGACATACAGATACTGCAAAATTAGCATCCCGCAAAATGCAATTAGTGAAATAATTCTCTTAAAAGGGTGCCTCCACTCCCCTCCAAATTGGCAGGATGACATTAAAACATTTTTTGAAAAGCACATCATTTCAGACTCTTGCTGGCCTGCACCTGAGAGTGAAGCCAAAATGTTGATTTTGCATTCTGAGAGCATCCTGTAAGTACTTAAATGTAATAAAAAAAGATATTTTAAGTATTTGAGCAATTTTGTTCTGAGATATGCAACCTGATCTCTTCTTTGTTAATACAGAATGGGTTTCAACAACATGGGTGACACTTGTGACACCTGCATTAGCAAACAGGTTTTCCTAAAACAACACATGAAAGTTTGGAGAATATAGCACACCTCTGCTAAACTTCTGATTTTGAGGAATTTGAAAGTTTCCTAGATAAAATCTTTCAATGGTTACTTTACAAAACCAAGTAACTAGTACCGGATTTTCTCATCTTATTTTTTCAATTAGCATTCCTATTTGAAAAACAGTGCAAGAATTTTTTGCACAATACTAAAAACAACAAGTGAGAAGGTTGTATGAAAAGTTTTTATTTCCTACCATCAGAATTAAATAGATTAAATAAATATTCCTTAATATTAGAGTTAAATAAGATTATTAATTCCTTCCCATTTTGATGTAAGGCTAAGAATCTGTAATTTAGGTAAGACCTCTAGCTTACTAAACTAATGTAGCAAACTGTAAAATTATGACACTGGAATCCTCTATTCATTCATCTATGAACCATGCCCTCAGCACATTCCTGTAAAGAGAAGAACGATCAGATATCTGTCTTCATCTTGTCTGAAAACGATGACATTTTTCAGTACGAAAAGGGTCCAAATGGCAGGTGTCAAAGAGTTTTAGCTTCACACGTGGTGCTAGGAGGCAGAAAAAACAACAGCAGCGTGTGGCCATGTCAGAGCTACACAGTAGCTGCTGTACGAGTGCATATCTGAAAAGAGCAAACCTCACAGTCTGTTAAATCAATCTAGTGCCAGATGCTGTTATCAGAACAAAGCTGGTGCTATGGATTCACCCCAGGAGAAATAAACATCCCAAGTCAGTAGCGAAAAGCGAAGACCTAGTATGGCACCTCTCGAGCCTAAAGGTGACAGTTACCTGCATGTGCCCTTATTGTTTTTTATTGGCAGTTTGTGAAAACAGGTTCTGTCATCGCTCATAAGGCAGTTTGACTTGAAGCACCTCTCTCTGTTGCAAATACTTATATAAATATGAGCTTTCATATCTAAACTCTACCTTCAAGTTAATCATCCAACTAAAGCCATACATCTATTTGGCTTTTACTTTCACAGTTAAATACTGTAATAAAGCAGAATTTTAGAGATGGAATTTTAGCCATTTTTCTTTCAATCCCCTCCACTTATTTTGCCTAGGCACTGGAAAGGTAACATGGGATAATACTATCATACACTGCCTTACCAAAACAAGTAAGGTAAGTAAAGAATGGAATCAGAGCAAAGTTTCAACTTCTAACTTCTTCAGCTTTGTAAATTTAATTTGGCATTAGCCATTAAAATACACAATAGGTCCTTAAAAAAAAAAAAAGTCCCTTCCAAACAGTATGTATGAACATTCACACAATAGAACATGTATTCACACATTTAAAAGTGCTCTGAAAAAATTACTGATTAATAGTCAATTAATATTATTCAGCAATTTTAATTGGAAGAGAGCAAGAGAGATACTCAAAGGGCCTCAGGGTTGATGTTACGAATAAAGGCCTAAAAATTCAGTACAAATTGGTTGAAACTATCATAAAGAACAAAATTGTCAGACACATAGATGAACGTAATTTGTTGGGAAATAGTCAACATGGTTTTTGTAAAGGGAAATCATGCCTCACCAATCTACTAGAATTCTTTGAGGGGGTCAACAAGTATGTGGACAAAGGAGATCCAGTGGATATGATGTATTTAGCTTTTCAGAAAGCCTTTGACAAGGTCCCTCACCAAAGGCTCTTAAACAAAATAAGAACTCATGGGGTAAGAGGGAAGGTTCTCTCATGGATTGGTAACTGGTTAAAAGATAGGAAACAAAGGGTAGGAATAAATGGTCAGTTTTCAGAATGGAGAGAGGTAAATAGTGGTGTCCCCCAGGGATCTGTACTGGGCCCAGTCCTATTTAGCATATTCATACACGATCTGGAAAAAGGGGTAAACAGTGAGGTGGCAAAATTTGCAGATGATACAAAACTACTCAAGATAGTTAAGTACCAGGCAGACTGCGAAGAGCTACAAAAGGATCTCACAAAATTGGGTGACTGGGCAACAAAATGGCAGATGAAATTTAATGTTGATAAATGCAAAGTAATGCACATTGGAAAACATAATCCTAACTATACATATACAATGAGGGGATCTAAATTAGCTGTTACCACTCAAGAAAGAGATCTTGGAGTCACTGTGAATAGTTCTCTGAAATCATCCATTCAATGTGCAGCAGCAGTCAAAAAAGTGAACAGAATGTTGGAAATCATCAAGAAAGGGATAGATAATAAGACAGAAAATATCATATTGCCTCTATATAAATCCATGGTATGCCCACACCTTGAATACTGGGTGCAGATGTGGTCGCCCCATCTCAAAAAATATATACTGGAATTGGAAAAAGTTCAGAAAAGGGCAACAAAAATTATTAGGGGTATAGAACGGCTTCCATATGAGGAGAGATTAATAAGACTGGGACTTCTCAGCTTGGAAAAGAGGCGACTAAGGGAGGGCGATATGATAGAGGTCTATAAAACCATGAGTGATATAGAGAAAGTAAATAAAGAAGTGTTATTTACTCCTTCTCATAATACAAGAACAAGGGGCCACCAAATGAAATTAATAGGTAGCAGGTTTAAAACAAACACAAGGAAGTATTTTTTCACGAAATGTACTGTCAACCTCTGGAACTCCTTGCCAGAGGGTGTTGTGAAGGCCAGTACTATAGCAGAGTTCAAAAGGGAGCTAGATAGATTCATGGAGGATAGGTCCATCAATGGCTATTAGCCAGGATGGGCAGGAATGGTGTCCCTAGCCTCTGTTTGCCAGAAGCTGAAATTGGGTGACAGGGTATAGATCACTTGATGATAACCTGTCTGTTCATTCCCTTTGGAGCATCTGCCATTGGCCACTGTCAGAGGACAGGAAACTGGGCTTGATGGACCTTTGGTCTGACCAAGTATGGCCGTTCTTATGTTAATTCCATTTCAAAACATGACACCTCCAAAGCCTGATACACCTTGTATTAATTTTACAATTCAAGGCCCTGCTGCTGCAAAACCTTCATACATGCTTAGCTTCGTGCAACTGAATAGTCCCAATGACTTCACTAGGACAATTCGTGTTTGACAAGGGAAACACATTCACAGGTATTTTCAGGATCAGGGCCCAAACAAGATTCCATCTAGATTCCCAAATCATAAAAGCTACCCAACCAGTTAGAATATTGACAGTCTCTGGTCAAGAGAAGACAAGCACCAGGGGAATGCTGTGTGTTAATGATCAGATTTAATATTTATTTATAGAGGGGCTTTTTTAAAAAAATGCACTTATACATATTCTAAACACATCAAAAATAATCAGTTAATCTAAAAAGAAATTAACCAAAAAATTATTAGATTCTTCCCTTCAGTTAATCAATTTACCTAATGACTCTATCAACACCCTTCCAGACTAAGGAATCCCATCCATATGCCCATCACTGTTCTTCCCAGTTCACAAAAACCTGGGACAGAAGATGGGCCTTGTAGAAGTCAACAGAACAAGAGAGGCAAGTTTCAGAGCAGAACACCTATCACTAACCACGTCCTGCCAGCAGCTCTTTCTCAATTAAACCAGGGTGATCCCAGCCCAAGCACCATCAGCTATGGTGATGTCAACCGGAGTGGTATCACACATAGGGAGAGAGTTGCTCTCTCAAATAGCTAGCCGCAAACCATCCTGGGCCAACCCTGAATGACAAATGGCAAGTATATTCTTACAGTTCAGGAGCAGGAAAGGAACCTTTGTTAACTTGACTGTTTTTATTACTATTGCTGTTGGAGAGAGTTGTCCATTACAAATGGCCTTGCAGCAGCATAACTCACTTCCGTGCAATACTGTACGGCTCGACCCCTGCAAATCTTCCCTGGCATAAACAGCCCTTACTCAAGTGAGCGGCTGTACTGAATAGTCCTTACTCATGCAAATAACCATAATTTATGAACAAGTCAGAAAAAAAACTGGATTATTGCAAACATACCCAGTGGTTCCCATCTGATATGATCGGTAACAGCTCAAGGGGAAATGAAAAAAAGTTTGCCCATAAGAAGTAGTTTGTGTGCTGCAGTCAACTCTTCCCAGTTTCCCCTACCCAAGAACAGAGGCAACCCTGGTGTCCCCTTGTCCCTTCTCTACTCAGAAATATGCCTGCTAGGGGCATGAAGAGCAGGGTAACGATTTAAAATTTAATAGGCCTACTTGCATTAGCAAGGACTTTCAGATTAGAGCCTGTATTCTGTATAGCATCCTTCCTGCAAAAGGTACGTGTAAGGATTCAAGTTTGAAATCCTTCACTCATATGCCAGATAGCATTTGGATATGCTGCACTGGTAACTTTTAAAACTTTCTAAGTCTCCACTGCCATTATTAGTCATGATTTTCTCGTGGGGCTCTATATCCTTGCTGCCTGGCATAAGATGCATATAGTTCCTACAGCAATAAAAATTAAATAAATAAATAAAATAATAAAGTCCAGAAGAGAATTAGAGCGAGGGGCCAGATGGAGCCTTGAGCACCCAAACAGCATAAAGTAAAGTAGATGGAGCCCATGCTGGCCTTTCCATATGTTCAGGAAGAAAAAGAAGCCTGCCCAAAAACCTCTTCATTTTGATATGTTGTGCAAGACATCCATCTTTGTTTATTTAGAATAAGAGCTAATTAATTTGTTAATTGCATTTCACAGAGGAACTCAAATTCAGTCAGATCCAACCGTGCATTCAACCAGTGTTGTATACAGGGAGTGAACTTATCCAGACAAGCTGTAAGAATATGCTTTTAAGTTGTCACAGGTGCCCTGAGGAACTGTTTTTGTTTGGAGGCTGGATAATTCAGATAGTATGAATGTAGTGGCTAAAATGCACCTACTTATACTGGACAAGAGGTTGGTGCTTAATGTCATGTTAATTTTCATGAAGACTTAGTCCACTGAGTGCAGCAATAACTGGACAAGACCACAACATATGGATCAACGTGCCTCTTGGGGAGTTGCACCTCCAGCAATTGTCATTTTCTTTAACACTCATGCTAAATATTCTGGAAGGAGCCCAACAAGGATTTTGGTGTGGATTCTATAGCCTTGATTCTTAAGAAATACTGCCCTGCAGCTTTGCTTTTCTGATTCAGGCTTTATACTACTTTTTTACAATAATTTGATCTCCTGATGGTATCCAGCAAGATCTCCTTATCTTTTTGCCTTATTTAATATATAAAATACCAGAGTCTGTGGAGAATCTGGGACTTTCCACAAAGGGAAACCCATTCACAGGTATTTTCAGGATCAGGGCCCAAACAAGATTGCATCTAGATTCCCATATCATAAAAGCTACCCAACCAGTTAGAATATTGACAGTCTCTGGTCAAGAGAAGACAAGCACCAGGGGAATGCAGTGTGTTAATGGTCAGATTTAATATTTATTTATAGAGGGGCTTTTTTTAAAAAAAAATGCACTTATCCGTATTCTAAACACATCAAAAATAATCAGTTAATCTAAAAAGAAATTAACCAAAAAATTATTAGCAGTTTTAGGATTCTTGCAGGAGATCACAGAGTTTAGGGCTTCTCCATGATCTTTAGTTGAATGAAGATATTATAGAGAAACTGGGAAATCTTCTTTGGGTCATGGGTAGGAGGAAAAGCTTATAGAACATGGTAAAAGGTGTGGTTAATTTTTCTAGTGCTGATCTTGATATCTCTTGCCTCTCTTATAGGTAGGATACATCTGGAAAATTCTTCCTTTTCCATTTCATAGGTTAACCACCTCCTGCTTTTATCCTCTGACTCAAAATACTTCTGATCAAGGCTGAATAAAGCAAATAGTCCTGTGTGGAAACTTTATTAAATTCACACATTGGTATCCTTTCTGAGTGACTGCCTCAATGTCTTTGCTAATAATCAGATATTGCTCCCTGTTCTTAATCTCAGTTTGGAGTCTAAATTTCCTGGGCTTCATTTAATATAAAAAAATTAGAAGAAGAGGGCAGACTAACCACTCTGACATGGCTTTTAGAGCCTCCTACTTGTGGATTTGTGGATATTCCATGTTTATATTGCTCAGCATAAAAACGTATCCCATTTTGTCTGTCAAGTGAATTGCTGCTGTTTATTGGAAATAAGTGATGTGATGAGGCAACAGCTAGTGTTTTTCAGAGGTGAAGCACATAAATCAATTAAGAGAATAAAGCATCATGGGATAAAAAGGACTTTACCTACAGCAGAGAAAATTGCCGGGTATAATTTACTAAACAGCGAGAAATTAACAGGATGTAAGTCAAGAGCCAGGTGTTACATGAAAACAAAAAAAAGGGAACAATCCAGTATATATGTTTAATGTTCAGTATGATGGCAAAATGATTAGCAGCATCAGGCTCAGAATTTCAAGTTAAATTCACATCAATTTAGAATATTGCATTTTAAAGTTCAAACATGTACACAAAGCTGAAGTAACAGCCAAATCACCACAACCTCCAAAGCAAAATTCTGACTGATGAGTTTAAGGATTAAATATATTTTTTCTTAAGTTACTTTTCTGAGGAATGCATCTAAATGCAGGGAGACTTACTTACATGTCTGTAGAGCCACAGATACAGATTTGGTGCTTTACTCTTAAATTATAATTTTTTCTACTTTTAGGCCTCCAGGCTTCTTTCATGTCTTCTCTAGTACTCCTCACTGTCATTGTTTTAAATATTGTTTTTTGCTGATATCATGCACATCTGCTGGGTGTCTGCAGTAACAGATGCTGATCTTAATCCAATACATCTCCATACAAAAGCGGGCTACATATCAAGCAACCTAACTCCTACCATTGTTTCATCCTCCCACCATATAAAACAAAGGATAAATTCTTATTTTGAGTTATACACAGAAGTGCACACAAACAGAATCTATGCACAGTGAACTTTCATTAAGTCAATATTTCTCTAAAAATATCAGCAGTAAAAAAAATAAAAATCTGACACCAATTAATTTTGTAAATTGCAGAAGTTTTGCTAAAAAAGCAACCAGAAGAAAAAAAAATAGATAACTCTTAAAAAAAAAACTGGATTTAACTAGTAAAAATGCCTGGATTTAATGAGTTTAAAAAAAAATAATAATTTGTTCCTTAAGATTTCGAGGAATCTACATTGTAGGCTTTCCCTGAATTATATCGCTACAATTGGCATAAACGTAGGCTGAAAGAGATTTAATTTTAAACACCTATTTTCATCCCTTAATAAACTCTCTTAAAAATGTTTCTGGAGTAAAATCTACCGTCATAAAGCTATGCTTAGTTCCTAGGCTTTGTTTAAGTGTGTATGTGGGTGGTTTTTTAAGTGTAAGTTAGCCATTTTTGAGTTATGCAAATATGAAGAAATATAGGAAATCCATTACAAAATTGAAGTGTTTTTTTGTCTTCAGATAATACAAAACACAGCCTGATTTTGAAAAGAAATTTTTACACCAGTTTGTGAAAGATATTGGCCAGTGTGTTTTATAGCACATAGATGTCTAATTACCCTTTGGGGCCTGCAAATACAGTAGATAGGCTTCCAAGTGTTGTAAAATGCACCAGCATTTATTTGCAGATACAAAGCCAGAAGGTGAGTGAAGGTTTTTAATCACAGCCATATATAGCTTTTGTTTTTTTAAATATGCCTTTGATGTGTTTCAAGGCATTTGGTTCACAATTAAAAGGAGTTACCCATTATTTAAAATGAAAGCAGCAATGAAAACAAAGTGCTATGAACCAGTCTTTTTCAAGCATGACAAAGGCATGCACCCTCACTGAGGAATAAGCCCACGCAAAGAATGAAGTTTATAACTCATTTTTAACTGGAAAGCAACCACACTTCAAAAAATGTTCCAGGACACATACCCACTCCTACCACTCACCCACTCAGTGGGGATCCAGGTGCAGCTGGTTGGGGCTCAGTGGGGTGGGGATCCGGGTGGCTCGTCAGGGTGGTCCAGGTGCAGGGGGAGTGGGGCTCATCGGGAAGGTCTGGGTATGAGGGGGTCTGTATGCACAGGGGTTGGGCGGAAGGGGGAGCAGCTCCCTGTACAGGGATCCCTCCCCCTGCAGCTGATGAGCTATGGGTGCAGGAAGTGGCAGGGGGGAGGGTGAGAAGAGGAGTTTGCAGAGCTTCCTGTAGCCGGGGGAGAAATCTGGGGGTGGGTCTGACCTGGTTCTGGATGCTATGCATGGGAAGAGGAAGTCCCAGCCTCCCCAGCCCAGCTGTGACTACCAGCCGAGCCCAGCGCAGGGCAGGAGCCACCATCCAGGTCTTCCTCAGTCCTGCCTCCTACCCACCAGTGATTTACCTGTCTGCCGGTTGCTCTGGGCACCTGAAACATACTGCTGGGAAGGGTCACACGACTGCTCTTGTGGCTTCCCTTTGCTTTACCATCAGAAAGTAATTTTTCTGTGGGAAGCATAGAAATCTGCGGGGGACATAAATTCTGTGCATGCATAGTGGCTCAGAATTCCCCCAGGACAAACCTACAGGCATTCTGTCTGATTCAGACAGAATGCCTCCAAGTGGTTTGAGGGAAGTGCATGCCAGAGAGGAGCCTGTGACACCCTTTAATAGAGCACAGCATCTATACCCCCAAGCACCAGCTCAGTACTGCTGGCTAGTATAGTATGGCAAAGCCAATGACCTTTGCTCACCCCGATGGCCCCATTAGGGAGCCTCATGCCATCAGTGGCATTAGACTCTCTTGGCCCCCTCTCTGACATAAGTACAAAAAGAGTATCAATGAAGTCTACACTAGAAAACTCATCTGGTTAAAATTAAGTGCATAGTTGAGTGCTTTCTACTGGACCGGGAAACTGATTCTGGTGTTCAGGAACTATAAGAGCGAACACTGTCTGGTGTTAACACTAGGTGTAAAGAGCACATGAAAGCTCCTGGTGTCTTCCATCCACCACTATGGCTAGATGAGAGTGCAAACATCAATGGAAAATACAGCATGCCCCCCAAGAGAGCCATACATTTCCAGGTGAACTTCAAAGCTTTTAAAAATATTTTTCCATACTGCTTGGATCCCAAATCATTAATAGAATGCATATAAAGGTTTTAATATTAAGGGTCTGATTCTCAATATACTTCAACAGAATTGGTACTCTTGAATTATTCTGGTACACGTGAGAGGAGAATCTGGTTCTAATAATACACGCACATTTTACATACAAAGTATTTGAAAATCATTTTTTTCTAATTACCTGAAAGCTAGTGAGCTAAGGCTCTGTTTAGGGATGTGTATACCTTTTGAATCAAACCCTGAAGCCAGACAAGCCCCAGAAAACTGCAAATGAAGCTTAAAATTACTAAAACCTGCAAAATGGAGTCCTTTGATTTGGGTTCACTAAAAATTGTGAAACGAAACCAGCAAGTTTCACAGATCCATACTTCTGCATTTCTTCTACTATTGCTGATAACATCCCCATCATGGAAAACTCGCCTGGCTTACAGGATTTGGTGGTATCAACTGTTGCAAGTAAACAAGGAATCCCAAACTTGCATCTTGACAGGCAGATACAGGAGAAACTGATTAACAAATGTGCTTTTCAAATGTATAGCAGATGCAATCTTATACTCCCTTTATATATTCTATTACTGCTATGAGATCTTAAACAGGAGATCTGTTTTAAAAATTAAAGCATCTTCTTTGTAATGAGTGCAAATATTTAATATTTTAGACCTAACACTGAGCCCTGGTCTACACTACAAACTTATGTCAGTATAATTGCATCACTCAGGGTGTGGGGTGGGCTTCTCCCATTGACATAGCTACTGCCTCTCAGTGGCACCAGAAGCTCTCCCATCAGCATAGCAGCATCTTCACTTAGCGTTGAAGTGTAGAAAAGCCCTAAGTAAATGGTAGATTAGCTTTTTCCTAGTGCTTTCCAAGTGTTAGAGGTGGACTGAAAAGCAATCATAATTAACGTTTTATTGTCTACTTTGAATGGGAAATTAAAATCTTTTAAATGAATTATTACAACATACATATACATTTACTACATATTTTATTTGTTAAAAGTTACAAGAAACTCTTAATAGCAAAGGCTTTAAAACTTCAGCTACTGAGAATCAAAGTGTAATCATCCTATCTTCTTCCTATTGATCAGGTAAAGAGGCATGATATTTGAAATCCTCTCACCATCAGAAAAGTTGTACTTCCTATTGCCACAAGTAACCCCTAAATAATTACTGTATCAAAGACTCTTATCTTCCCCCCAATCCCTCCTTCCCCCATTTTGCTGTTGATAGTCATCTATACTTCCTGTCTCATGCATACCCTTCTCCAGGACCTGCAAAAAGGTATAAGCAGTAATAGCTGCGAAGACTGAAAAGGCAGCAACAGATACATACAGAGAGAGGTAAAGAGAAGGGCGCAGTGAAGTGGATCAGAAAATTTTTAGAAATGTTATCTGTGGACCTGTTCAAAATTAATTTCTAAACACCATAGAAAAGAAAAAAAGCATCCTTATTAAGCATGTCTTTTAAAAAATAAATCTTTCAAACTCAAGACATATTAAAAGGGTATACTATCTGCTCATTGAAGTTAGTCAGTTTCAAACATTCAATCTGACAACGTCCCTTTAAATTTACTTTTTCATTAGAATACTCCAGTAGATGTAACATTTTCTCCAATATTAAAATGATTATCACTTTTCTAACACAAGGAATGCAAGAATACCCGAGCCTGATCTACCTCAATGTGATACACTAACTTCCAGAAAAAACATTTCACAAAATGTGACAAAATATGCTTGAGGTGTGACTATGTTATAAAGAGAAACAAACCAGGACCAACAAAAAATTTTCACTGCATCAGTGATCTCACTGAAAACTTACTCCAAAGTACATTTGCTACAGCAGAATATCATAATCCTGACAAGAGAATAATCCAGTGAAAGCATGTCTAAATTGTTTCCCTGGAATATTTCCCATCAAGTTCAAATGTCAGAAAACATTTTATCAAAATGTTAACTCCAGTGTAACCTACCCAAAAGTAATGAGCAACCACTGATTAACAGGAAGGTTGCTTTACCTACAGAAGAGTTTTAAAATGAAATATGGCAATTAGTTCTGAGAGATATTTTATTTGAAGAGTCAATTTAATATTAGCAATAACCATAGTTGCATATGGATGAGTTGATACTTTAAAATTATTTGTTTATGTAGAAGTGTACAAGTGAAAATTGAGCTGTTTGGATAGAGAGATGTTTGATAACCTTATAAAAAAGGAATGAGATACAACTGATATATTTCATGCAGCTACAAACTACTGTGATATTAAATCATTACTCAAATTTGCTTTTAGGATTTAATAGGTGTTCCAAGGAATAGAAAATCCTCCATGTAACTGATTCAGAGAATGGGTAAAGGGACATGATTAACAAACTTCTATCTTTACCTTCTTCTCTACTAAGCAGTAAGACCCAAGAACAGAAACACCCAAACGAAAGGGATGAGAGTAAAATTCCCTCATTTGTCCCAACGCTCCCTAGTTTACTTACACAGCACACTTGACAGCATTGTCTGTGTCAGTTCACTTAGGGTCTGATCACTACAAATGAATTGAATGGGCATTTTGCCTTTTACTTTACTGAGAGCAGGACAGGACCCTGAAACAGATTAAACTGACTATGAGAGCCTTTCACACAGCAGCAAGGGAGAGAAACACTGGAAAAAAATGAAAATGTGGTTGTGAGACAATCAAAATAATTTTTTTTTAAGAACTGTTCTAACTTTCAAGTTTCCAGAGTTCTTTTTTAAGTAGCTTGCTGTCACAGAGGGCCAGCCTCCAGAGTCACTTGCCCAGAGTCACTGTTATCTTCGGATAGAGAGAATGTAAATAATAAGTTAATATCTTAATACAGTGGTTCCCAAACTTGCTCCACCGCTTGTGCAGGGAAAGCCCCCGGTGGGCCGGGCCGGTTTGTTTACCTGCCGCATCCGCAGGTTCGGCCGATTGCTGCTCCCAGTGGCCACGGTTCGCTGCTCCAGGCCAAAGGGAGCCGCTGGAAGCAGCACAGGCTGAGGGACGTACTGGCCGCCGCTTCCAGCAGCTCCCATTAGCCTGGAGCAGTGAACCACGGCCACTGGGAGCCGTGATCGGCCGAACCTGAGGACGCGGCAGGTAAACAAACCGGCCCAGCCCACCAGGGGCTTTCCCTGCACAACTGTCTTAATATTATTACTAAATAGCTGTATTTACACACTGGATCTTATGTTCATCATCATCACAAAAAAATGGGTCATTGCTCCTATGATTTTATTTCCTTAAATGCCAAACCAAATGTAAATTCAAAATCCATAATGTGTTGCTTAAAGGAATGCTGTCAGAGCAGTTTATATTCTCATAGATTTTAAGGTAAGAGACCATTAGGTCATTTAATGACACTTCCTACATAACACAGGCCATAGAATTTCACCCAGTTATCTCTGTGAACTGACCCAACATCTTGTGTTTAACACATCCCTTGGAAGTTTGTTCCAATGATTAATCACCTTCGCTGTTAAAAATGCGTGCCATATTTCTTATTTGAATTTGTCTGGCTTTACCTCTCTGCAATTGATTCTTGTTAAATCTTTCTCCAATATGTTAAAGAGTCCACTGGGATCAGATATTTCTGCCCATGAAGATATTTAGACACTGATCAAGTCACCACTCTTTCTTATTTTCTTTTAATCTTATTTAGCAAAATGGAAAGAAGTTTCCACAGTAAGTCTTATTATGCTTAAACAGTTGAATTGAATTCTATATTTACTTTATAAATTATTTTTATAAACTAACAAATTTGTCTAAAATGTAAATAAGATTTTGGTTAACAATTGAACTATATGAGGGAAGATAACCCAAATGGGATGAACTGGTTAAAAAAATTATTGATATAACTTGTAGAAGAAAATATATGTACTTACTAGGGCTGTCAATTAATCGCAGTTAACTCACATGACTAACTTTAAAAAACTGTGATTATTCGCAGTTTTACTCACACTGCTAAACAATAGAATACCAACTGAAATTTATTAAATATTTTTGGATGTTTTTCTACATTTTCAAATACATTGTTTTCAATTACAACAGAATACAAAGTATACAGTGCTCACTTTATATTATTTTTATTACAAATACTTGCACTGTAAAAATGATAAACAAAGGAAATAGTATTTTTCAATTCTCCTCATACAAGTTCCAAAATGCAATCTCTTTATTGCGAAAGTGCAACTTACAAATGTTGATTTTTTTTTTGTTACATAACTGCACTCAAAAAAACAATGTTAAACATTACAGTCTACAAGTCCACTCAGTTCTACCTCTTGTTCAGCCAATCCCTAAGACAAACAAAATTGTTTACATCTACGGGAGATAATGCTGCTGGATTCTTATTTACAATGTCACCTGAACGTGAGAACAGGCGCTCGCATTGCACTTTCGTAGCTGGCATTACAAGGTATTTACATGCCAGATAAGCTAAACAATAGTATGCACTTTCATGCTTCGGCCACCATTCCAAAGGACATACTTCCATGCTGAGGACTTTAAAAAAAAAAAAAATTCATTAATTAAATTTTGACTGGGGCGGGGGGGAGATTAGTATGTCTCCTGCTCTGTTTTACCCGCATTCTGCTATATATTTCATGTTATGGCAATCTCGGATGATGACCCAGCACATGTCCACTTTAAGAACACTTTCACTGCAGATTTCACAAAACACAAAGAAGGTACCAATGTGAGATTTCTAAAGACAGATGCAGCACTCAACCCAAGGTTTAAGAATCTGAAGTGCCTTCCAAAATCTGAGAAGGACGAGGTGTGGAGCATGCTTTCAGAAGTCTTAAAAGAGCAACACAGAACCCGAACCACCAAAAAAGAAAATCAACCTTCTGCTGGTAGCATCGAACTCAGATGATGAAAGTGAACATGCGTCGGTCTGCACTGCTTTGGATCGTTATCGAGCAGAACCCACCATCAGCATGGACATATGTCCTTTGGAATGATGGTTGAAGCATGACGGGACATATGAATCTTTGGCGCATCTAGCACATGTGCCAGCTACAACGACATGAGAACACCTGTTCTTGCTTTCAGGTGACAATGTAAACAAGAAGCGGGCAGCATTATCTCCCGCAAATGTAAACAAACTTGTTTGTCTGAGTGACTGGCTGAACAAGAAGTAGGACTGAGTGGACTTGTAGGCTCTAAACGTTATATTGTTTTATTATATTATATTGTTTTATTTTTGAATTCAGTTATCTTTTGTACATAATTCTACATTTGTAAATTCAACTTTCATGATAAAGAGATTGCACTAGAATACTTGTATGAGGTGAATTGAAAAATACTGGGTTTTTTTGGTTTTTTTTTACAGCACAAATATTTGTAATAAAAAATAAATATAAAGTGAGCATTCTGTGTTGTGCTGTAATTGAAATCAGTACATTTAAAAATGTAGAAAACATCCAAAAATATTTAAATAAATAGTATTCTATTATTATTAAACACTGCAATTAATCGCATAATTAATTTTTTAATCACTTGACAGCCCTAGTACCTACTGTAACACATAATACTGTCTCAACTCTTTATTCCTTATATTTTGTATATTTCACTCTCAACTATGAAAAAAATCATTTGTACTGCTTTTTAACAAAAAGTAACCGAAATGTAACCAAAAAGTAAATCATCAGAATGAGGTCAAACAGCTTTGCAAAAACCTTCTTTATGCTTGTACTCTGTTCACAATACTTGTTTTATTTCATCTTCAGTGAATTAATACCTCTTACAAACATTTTAATTTCTTACCATAAGAGCCTGCACAGATTTTTGTTGGCTATTTATGCTCTATTCTATAGAAGCTCCCGCTGGAAGGTCCTGCAACTGAATTTGATGTTCGACACTGCTAGCGCTTTTCAGTATCTGCTCTCAATGTGTTTCTTGCCTTCAAGTCTCAGACGATGACAAATGACATTCCCTCCACTTACTACATTGCTACAATCCAGGTCTGACAAGGAATTATTCTCAACAGTCACCTTCAATTACAAACTTTGGACAGCACAGACATCTAGTGCTAATCCCTTTTCAAACTGGAATAACCCACACAGTGGCCTTTGAGACGCACACCATGTCTATTTCTCTCTCTCTCATGTCCTGAGGGCATCAGATATACACTGAACAACTTCTGTTGCGATGGCTGCTTTCAGTGTCATTCGTGGAGCCTGTAAGAACGCCTCTCCTCCCCCCTCTCCACCCACACTTTCCTAGTAATAAAGTTATGAGAGTCCTGACAAGTAAGGTTGCCAACCCTCCAGGATTGTCCTGGAGTCTCCAAGAATTAAAGATTAATTGTTAAATTAAAGACTATGTCATGTGATGAAACCTCCAGGAATAAGTCCAACCAACTGACAAAGACACTTCTCAGTTTAAATATCATACAAAAATACACTGACCTGAGGGGCAGCATGGACAATACTCAGTTAGGGTTAGGAATAGGAGTTTTATGCCACTGGAAAGTCTCAGCTTTCTAGGGGGACACGCAGCACTTGCTTCTTAGTCCTGGAAGATCTCAAGCTATCAGAACTTGAAGTGATTATTTTAATGGTAATTTTTAGAAGTTTCTCAAATGTATAAGTAATTTTCCTCTCTCCCTCTCTAAGGCTTATACAGTTGAGCTCATGGTACTAAGAGAGTTTGCTAACAGCTGTGCAAACCATACTGTGAATGTGAAAATGGTAATTTCCTGAGGCTTATATCTTGACCAAATCTGAACACAGGGCAGTGTTGAAAAATTTCAGCTTTCTTTTCCAAACCACTATGGTATCAGATCCAAAAAAAAAGGGGGGGGGCATGGCGGAGGGGAGACTTTTTCAAAATTGACAAAACAGCATTTCCACCTCCCCCAACATTAATTTCATTCTTGAAAATGGCTGAACCATTTTTGCTCAATCATTTGAAACAAATTCTGCCTGAGGCAAAGACCCAGATGAGAATTTTCAGCCCACGAGGTTAAATTTTGTCAGTTATAAGCAACTTAAAAATGAAGGGCTATAACGGAAAGCGTCAGACAACTTAAACATTGCTGCTATCAATACCAACTATAATTGCACAGTTTAAAAATCTATTAAATGAAAAGAAAGCCTATCTAACAAACATCCCGCAACAACAGAGGTAGCCCAGTAGGAGCTGGAACACAGAAATCCAAACATGGTTTCACAAATGAATAGATACGAAGTTTGGCAGAATCTCAAAGTAAGTAAAAACATATCTGACATAAGTGAAAAATGCTTACTGTCCATTATGCTCTGGCAGTTTGTCTGCTTGAAGAAAAAGCCCAAACACACAGCCAGGTCAGGGACATAATGAAGGCTCAGTTTTTGCACTGCTCAGATGAAAGGATACATCTTGTATTTAGGTCACTTTAATTTGGATATTATCAGTATTAAATACTTTGTACATCTGCAGCCAGAGTCTGACACTTTTATTTAAATTAAGTAGGAACATGTTCCACAAGTGATCACACTGGAGCAAAGGAGATTACTCATGGATGGCAGCCTAAAAAATGAAGAATTCACCTTCCTTTGTCATGGTTACCAGGCCAAAACAACTCTTAAAAGTCTTGCTGGTTTCTCTAAACATGAGAAGGATATGAAATATCACAAATGTCTCTTGATTTACAAAGAGGCACTCTGAGATTGTCCTCATTTACAAACGTAACATTAAAAAAATAAATACTTCTTGGTTTCTTAAAGATTTTGGTGATTTGGCAGCAGCACTAGCATATAGGAGACCAACATTTGTTTCTCTGGACTGCTATTTCACACTTTGGGCCAGCATGTGCAGCGTTGTATGGTCACTGTGGCAAGGAGAAATATAACGAGCCACATTTTTCAGCAATGGTCCCCTGTTTTAATACTACAGATAAGAGTGTGCAACCATTTTGTACATTCAAACAGGCATTTAAACAAGAAGATAGAGGAGAAAGGACAAAAAATTCCTGTTCTTGCACAAAAATTGTTGCATGTGAAACTTTTACTACATGGTAAACACAACCATGCCCATTTCTGAAAGCACAAAACTGAAGGATGTGACTGAGACCAGCTGAAAATGTGATTCATTATATATATAGAAATGCATTCAGCTCCTCAAACAGCAAACAACAAGTAAAAAATGACCAGTGCTACCCTTCTGTTCATAGTCATGTAGCTGAGCAGAAGCATGTGCTCGAAGGCTGCCATTTGTGAAATGCCTCCCAAAGCTAAACATCGCTTTTTGAGCAAATGCCTCCCAAATGAAATGCCTCCCAAAGCTAAACCCAAGCAAAGAGTAGAGATAACACTTTTCATTGTTAGTGAGTGGACGTGCCTTCTGGGGGAAAATGAAAAACGGTTACCTACCTCTCATAGCTGTTCTTCGATATGTGCTGCTCACGTCCATTCCAAGTAGGTGTGCAGGAGCCACATGCACAGTCTGCCATCGGAAAGTTTTTCCCTAGCAGTACATGTCAGGTCAGCTGTAGAGCCCCCTGGAATCACACCTTTATGGCGGTGTATATAGGTCCCTGCCAACCCGCTGCCTCTTCAGTTCCTTCTTGCCGGATACTCCCACAGAGGGGAGCCGGATGGGTCATGGAATGGACATGAGCAACACATCTCGAAGAACAGTTACAAGAGGTAGGTAACCGTTTTTAATTCTTCGAGTGCTTGCTCATGTTGATTCCAAGTAGGTGACTCCCAAGCAATTCCCTGGAGGTGGGGTCAGAGTTCAGGGAATCGCTGATTGTAGCATTGCTCTGCCGAAAAATACATCATCTCTGGCCTGCTGTGTAATGGCGCAGTGCGATGTAAAAGGTGTGGATCGACGACCAAAGCACTGCCCTCCAGATGTCTTGGATAGGAGCTTGTGCCAGGAACACTGCTGAGGATGCCTGCACCCTTGTAGAGTGTGCTGTCAGTGCTGGGGGCAGGTATCTTTGCCAAGTCATAGCATGCCTGGATACAGGGTGTGATCGAAGAAGAGATCCTTTGGGACAAGACTGGGAGTCCCTTCATATTCTCCGCAATTGCAATGAATAGTTGTGTTGATTTTCAGAATGGCTTCGTTCATCCATTACTAGAGACAGCGAGGGTTGGGGCCTGGAGAAGGGCACTCCTGCACACACCGCTTGCGGGTTGAGCCATCACCCGAGGAACTCGATAACTGGGGGAGTAAGTGTGATAAATTAGTCTAGGCGATTTCGATTCGCCCTGTATACAGAGGCTAGCCAAGCCTGAAGAGGAGAGCGCTGCAGCCTGGCATGCTGTACTACATATGTACAAGCGGCGGTATGGCCAACCAGCTTCAGGCAATTTCGTGCTGTAGTGGCGGGGTATCACCTGAGGTCCTCTACGATGGTGCCCATCTTGAGAAAGCAAGTTTCTGGAAGGAAAGCCCTGGCTTGAGCAGAGTCCAGGAGAGCTCTGATGCACTCTATTCTCTGAGTTAGGTCAACTTTGCTACATTCAGTATGAGGTTCTGGAGTGGCCTTTGATTAGCCAGTCATCGAGATACGGGAATACTTGCACCTGCTGTTTCCGCAGGAAGGCTGCCATGACTGACATCCACTTGGTGAACACCCAAGGGGCCGCCGACAGCCCGAAGGGTAAGAACCATAAACTGATAGTGGGTGTTGACGACCACGAAGTGGAGGAACCATCTGTGGGACGGGACTATGGACACGTGAAAATACGCATCCTTCAAGTCGAGGGTGGTGTATCAGTCCCCCGGATCCAGGGAGGTGATATTGGAAGCCAGGGAGACCATGAAGAACTGCATCATCTTCATGAATTTGTTGAGGTTTCGCAGATCTAGAACAGGTCTGAGCCCACCCTTGGGCTTCGGGATTAGGAAATATTGGGAATAGAACCCTCTGCCCCAAATTCTAAAGGGTCCTCCTCTTCCTCCCCGAGTTGTAGGAGCATTTGCACCTCCTGCATGAGAAGTTGCTCATGAGAACAAGACTATCACAATGGACCCTTCTGACCTTAAAGTTTCTGAGTCGGGTCCCTGAAGAGGGACGGGGAATGAGGGTGGGAAGGTGGGAGGAACAGAATTGGAAAGAATATCCCAATTCTACCATGCTCAAGACCCATTGATCTGAGGTGATTTGTGCCTAGGCATGGTAGAAATGAGATAGATGATTCACAAAGGGAGGGGAAGGATCCAGGATCTGAACTGGTGCGTCGCCCCCAGGCACATCTTCAAAAGTTTGGCTTGGAGGCTAGGGGCTGCTTTGCTAAACCCTGGCCCTGGTTAGAGGAGGACTGAGAAGATCTCTGTCTGTTACTCCTGCTTCTTGCTATAGTCCTGCCTAGGAGAAGCTGGGTACAATCAGGGAGCAGGCTGCAGTTTAAAATGCTTTCTTTGGGTGGCTGGTGTATGAAGCCCCAGGGAATTCAGAGTTGCCCTTGAGTCCTTTAGTCTGTGGCGCTTAGTGTCTGTTTGCTCTGAAAAGAGTCCTTTGCAGTCAAAAGGCAAGTCCTGAATGGTCTGCGGGATTCCCGACACCTGAAGCCATGAGCTCCTTCTCATGGCTATGGCTGTTGCCATTGTATTGGTTGCAGAGTCCGCTGAATCCAAGGACACCTGGTAAGGAGGTCCTCACAACAACCCTGCTTCCTTGAGGACTGCAGCAAACTCCAAGTGGGAGTCTGATGGAAGTAGCTCTTGAAATCTGGATGTGTTCCAAGAATTAAAACTATAGTGGCTATGGACAGCCTGCTGTTTGGCAATTTAAAGCTGGAGCCCCCCCATAGAATATAGCTTCCTACCAAAGAGGTCCAGCTTCTCTGCCCCCTTGGATTTAGATGTTGATCCCGGTTGTCCCTGCCTTTCCTTTTAGTCAGCAGCCTCCACCACCAGAGTGCCTATCTGAGGGTGAGCGAACAGGTACTCATACACTTTGGAAGGCACAAAATACTTCCTTTCCACCCCTTTTGCCATGGGGGGCGAAAGAGTGGCGGGTGTTTGCCACAGTGCTTTAGTAGTGTTGTGGATGGTCTTAATGAGGGGCAAAGCCACCCTCGAGGGACCTTCAGGCACCAAAATGTCAACCAAGGGGTCAGTCTCCTTCAACACCTCCTCTGCCTACATGCCCAAATTCTGAGTGACCCGTCTGATCAACTCCTGATGGGCTCTGTTGTTCATGGCCGGCAGCATGGTAGATGTGCCTGCCACCACTTCAGAGGAGGATGAGGGTCTTCCTGCCCCTCTGGCTCGCAGGGATCCCCCTGTGCCGAAAAACCCTGAATGGTGCCAGGAGCGGTGCTGGTCTTTGGGCCCAGGCCCACCTCAGTACCAACCCAGTGCGGTCTCAGTGCTGGCCTCCGTGCCCATCTCTTGTCCCCGCGGAGGTTACCGGGCTGCAGATGTTGATGATGGAGGGGCACATGCCTCCAAAAACACTGACAAGGATCTGGACCCTTGGGGTTGGTGGCAGGCCCATGGGGTCCATAAGGGTCATTGGGCTAGTGCCTGCCACTGTGGTGGCCATGACATCATAGGCAATGGCTGCCCTTCCTGTTGTCTGGAGCAGTGCCCTGAGCCTCCAAGTCTGACGAGGACTCCAATCCTGGCCACCAGGGTGGTGCAGAGCGAGATGGTGCCAGGGAGCGGAGCTAACGTGAGGGCGAGCAGTGCCACATCATCGCCGGCTTGCTCCTAGAGGTCCCTAGCCGCCACAAAGGTGTCCAGGCGCAGAGGGAAGGTCTAAGTCTTCCTCCCGAGACTCCTGCAACAGGAAGTCTACTAGAACCAGACTCGACGTACCTCCCTGTGAGGCCAGAGTCAACGGTACTGGCTGAGCTGGAGCCAGAACAGGGTTTCCTGGCACAAGATGCACTCCGTTGGTGCCTCCTCATTCCACTGCTTTAGTGGGAGAGCGACCTCCGTCAGTCTTCTTTCTTTTGTGTGGCACCAGCGAATGGGAACAGTGCCAGGCACTCGCACAATAGGAGGTCTTCAGTGCTGGGGACTGGCGGTGCCGAAGGTCCCTGGAGCTATAGTCCTTTCTCGGCACCGCAGCCTCTCTTGCTGAGGCCAGCGCGCACCACACCAAAGTGCTGGGCTTGGGGTCAGATGCCGCTAGTGCAGGCTGGGGACAAAAGACGGACTCCATGAGGAATAGTTGCAGCTTAAAGTCCCTCTTCTTCTTAGTCCTTGGGCAGAAGCCTCTACAGATTTTGCACTTCAGTCTGACGGGCTTCCCTCAAACACTTGAAACAGGAGTTGTGTGGTCTCCCTTTGGCATATGCTTCAGACAGGACCCACATGGCTTTAACCCTTGAGACTGAGACATTCCCCGGTCCCCGTGAAGGGAAACGTGTGGGGGGAGAACCCCCAATTGCAACTTATCTAACTAAGAACTACTTGAACTAATACTAAGTTTTAAACTATTTACAGATACAACCAGAAAGAGTCCAGCTGGGGATTGTTTGTCATAGCAAGAGAAGAGCTGCTCCAATGACCGTCACTGGCGGTAAGAAGGAACTGAAGAGGTGGCGGGTCGGCAGGGACCTATCTTCACCGCCATGAAGGCGGGACTTCAGGGGGCTCTACAGCCGACCCGATGGGTGCCACTAGGGGAACAACCTTCCAACGACTGTGCACACGGCACGCGCGCACACAAGCGCACACACACACACACCCCAACTTGGAATTGACATGAACAAGCACTCGAACAAGAAGTGCTTTTGTGGGTTGCCAGTTTGTGCTCCTATCCTGCCTATTTCACCTCTTTGTTGTCCATTATAAGCTCTATGGGGCAACGCTGCCTTTTATTCTATTTCTAGCAATACAGAGTCCTCAGCTGGTTGAGGCCCCTAGGTACTACTGGAATGAACAGCCGATATGTGGCCATATAAGTATTATCCAAGTAGCACAGACTGGCTGTGATTACTGCTAGTCAACAGGACAAGGCTGCAATCATACACCCTGATGGTGGTAAACATTGTGTATCCTAAGTCATCCCCCCACCCAATACTTTACCAACAGAGTCCCAAAAATACAATTAGATTAAGTCCAATAGCAGAGGCTTTTAGATAGAAAAATCTCGTTAAAGCTCCAACAAATAAATAAATTATCAATAGTCTATTTTGTCAGCAATTATTTAAGAACTGTTTAATGTGTTTTTAACAATTGACTGTAGCAAAAACATTAATTTATAACACTGACTTATGTTTAGTTGTCCCATAGCAATTCAACGTAGTAACTCATGTAAGTCTGCCTTTACTCATTGAATGAAAAGTAGACTATTGATTAGACAGAATATAAAAGCTCTATTGGACGTAGCTATATTATGAACCAATAGACTAAATCATTTTATTATAAAAAAACCAAACTGGTCCTTAATCTATGGAACCTTAAAAAAAAAAAAAGAGAGAGAGAGATCTAAATAGGCTAATTTTGTTTCATTTTTAAAGTGTAGCAATTTAAGAGCTAGCAAATCAATTTTCTTCAAATTCAATAACAATCATTGTCTTCTATGATAAGACTTTGAATGCCAGGTTTCAGGCTAGAGAGATTACTATTGCCAACACAGAAAATCCTGAGGACAGTAAATTATGTTGACAAACTAAAAGTATTGAAACACTAGTGGACAGCACAATAGAATACCGTATAATTTTAAATGATGGCTACCTATGGATTAAACACATTTTTATGGATAGAATAACTAGCTGCCTTCTGTTTTGTGCAGAGCTTTTCAACAATTCTTTGTTTAATGCATTTTACTGGTACTTCGGGGTTTTAGACTGATTCTCCGAGCTTTCTGGAGTTAGTTGCTGCAGTTTGCTCACATATATAATCTTGCTCAGTGTATGCCTTCCAAAGCTCTGACCATCATTCCAACCAATCTCATGAGATCTGATTGACACACTTGTGGTGTGCTAAACAGCAAGCACTATCTTTAGCATCTTTCCTAGCCTATCACTAAGAAATCTCCGTCACTTGCAATTTTTTTTTGTTCTTTTATTTGTAAATATTTCTCTCATTTGCTTTCCCCCACCTTACTCCTTTCTGTTATTATATGTATAAAGTGCCCATCATTTTGGTATCTAAATGGTTTTTTTCCTCATGATGCGGTAGTCAATATGGGGTTTTAATTACCTACTTTTCTGTGGTATCAAATATTTTCTGAACAAACCCATACTATTTCCTACAACTGGTTACTCTGTAGATAATACCATACAATACAAATGTATCAGTGATTAGATGGGAAGGCCTTTTGGTCCCCCAGATTTGTAATCCAATATCTTTCTGAACATAGACACTCAGTTTCTAAAACAGAGCTATTTGAATAATAGTTATCTGATTTTTGAGACTGGCTTTGATATCAATGTATTTCATTGTAAAAATGTACGAATAATTGCCCTTGAATTCACTGTTGTATGCTTGGTAATATACAGGCTTAAAATCAGGGTGGATAAAAATCCCATGATTTTTTTTTTTAAATCAAAAATATTGGATTGTTTTATTTAAATCGGATTATTTTGACAAAATGCTTTTTGAGGGGAAAAACTATCTACAGATAGCTTTAATTAAGATATCTTTGAGTTATAATGTATCTCATCATGGAATAGGGATTATAAATTCTAATTCTATAGTATAAGGTAATATATTCATGTAATGTTTAAGAAAAGTTTTGTAAATGAGTTCCAATAGTTCACGGATTAGGGACCCAATCTTATGGGGTTCCAGGGACTTCTGTATAGATTATTTATGTTAATCTTTCTATCTACCCAATGGGACTCAGTGCTCAGCCTAGAAGATACCATCAGAGATGCTTAGTTTTGCAGTTTTCAAACTGTGGATTTGTGTGTCCAGAGATAACATGCTTGTGAACAGCAAAAATGTTTTAAAATAAATAAATATATAGAGGTGAGAAATAACAGATCTCAACCCTATTGTCCCTCTGCAAATTTGTGTACGCAGAGCCAATCCCTTACCTCTCTGTAAAAGTGCAAAGTTTCAAGAAGTTCAATGAATAGAAGATTGTTGGGGGCCAAACAGATCTGGACAAGGAGAAGTCTGGAGATAAATGTAAGTAGGGAGGGACAGGCAGTAGAAACAAACGTGAAACTGTTTAAGCAGAATATTCCGGATGTCTTGAGATCTTTCTGAGTGTAGCCTTCATTGATTTGAGATCTACCGTACCATTCTCTCACTAGAAGGGAAAACCTATAATGGCAGCAGGCCGTAAAAGAGACCCAGTTTGGGAATAAGAACCATTCAAGAAATATATGTTTGCTGATGATGTTTTAAAGAAAGTCACACCAGTGAACTGGTACAAGTCACTTAAGCACTTGGATTCAGAGACTGTTGAAGTGATAAACTCAGTTTTAACAGCAGTAGCTTCTTCTGCCAGTGTAGAAAGGATATTTTTTTCCTTGGACTAATTCATTCCAAATTGAGAAATCGTTTCGGACCTGAAAAAGCAGAAAAGCTTGTTTTTCTTTTTCAGATTATGAACAAACAGGAAAATGAAGGTAAAGACGACAGAGTTAGCTGCAGAAGCCAATATTTTAAGTTTCTCATGTTGACCTGGCTGACATAGTCGATTTAATTTTTGTTTTTTTTAAATATTTCATTTAACTATTTTAGTTAAACAATTTTAACAAAAACAAACCTGATTTTAAAAAACTTTAATGTTTAACCAAATTCAAAAATTCATATGCTTGTTTTGTTAGAATATTATATGCTTGCTGTTGAAGAAAAAAATCCAGAATACATAACGTTGTTTTAGTTAAATAAAACCATTTAAATGTTTGTCTGGTGATCTACTCCTCCTAATACAGCATGGCAAGAAAATCCTCCAAATATTAATGATTAACCTGTTGAATTGGAGACAGTTCACCTAATGACTTCATAAATTTCTGCTTCAATTACCTTTGGTAAATGAAATAACCTATCATTCATTTTCTGATATAGCTGTAAAACTAATCTGAAGAGTTTTCAAAATAAATCACTTTAAAAATGTATAGTGTGTACCTTCTAAAAATGAAACCTACCTCTATCTCTGAGTTGTGAAGAATATGTATTAAGGTTATAACAACCAACAACAAAGCACTTTTATGTAGAAATCCATGATTAAATCAAGTCTTCCTGACTAGTGATTTAAATCAATTTGATTTAAATCAAATCCACCCTGCTTAAAATCTTTTCTAGTTTTGCACAAATTCAACTTTTTCCTTGTGTGTTTATAAGATCTTTATAAAATCTGATGAGATTTATGTACGATAAATATTTTTGATCTTGGCTTTATATTTTATCATTGTTAGCATGATTTTCTTTTCAAAAGTAAAAATAAAGGGGGAGTATCTTTTTATAGGAGTATCTTTTTAATGGGTCTTCTATGAATTGTTCTACATTCACATCAGATAATTCCCTGTAATGATCTGGAAAAGTTAAGAATTATATTTAGCTGTAGACCTCTTTTTACTAGTTACGTGTTGTATTTATTTTTTATGATGTTTGGTTCTCAGATTGATGTAGACAGGACCCCTTTGTTTCTAAATTAAGAGACATTAGCAATCAATCATTCACTCTCTTTACATCTATTAAAAAGTTCCTGACTGGACTTCATTCTAATTCCAAAAGATACAGGGTTTTTCCAAAAAAATCCTGCTTCCTTCCACATTGCTGTAAAACCCATTTCACAACTTCAGTAAACACCCCTCTAAAAGTTTATATTTAAAAATCCCCACATTCATTCTAGGGAAGGCCAGAATTCACATCTCCTAGTATGCCAGCTCAGCTGGTGGTTTTCCGGAGCCTGTGCAATTTTTTTTTCACTTGCCTGCTCTTCTTCAGACGGGTGAATAGAGATTTCATCTAGCATACTCACATAATCAGGACAAGAAAACCTTGCCTTTTCTACATGGTCAGGTTCAGAGTTTCAAAGTGCCTTCTGAGATTCACTCTTGGATGAGGCCTGTGTGGATACAAAAATTTGGATCCCCATCTGATAAGCATCCACAGTAATTAAATTGTATCTGACCCATGATCCACACTTTTAGATGGATCCATATCTGCACCAGCACCTTATAGAGCAGCAGTTCTTAACCAGGTGTCCGTGGCCCCCTGGGGGGCCAGGAGCCGGTTTCTGGGGGGCCACGGCCACTCAGGGTAGAAGCCCTGAGCCCCAACACTCCTCCTCCACCCTCTCGGAGCTAAAGCTCTGAGCCCTGGCTCTCTCTTGGGGGGCACCAGGGCTCAGAGCTTCAGCCCCATGGGCAGACCCCCTGAACCTCCCCTGCTCTTCCCTCCTCCCTGTCAAGAACTGCTGCTCTAGTGTCCTGAGCGGATCAAAAATTTGCATCTGCATCCGATCTTCAATCTGCAAAGATGGGAAACATCTGCGGATTTGCAATTTGGGCTCACCACACTTCTATACTTACACTTCATGTGACTTAAGCAGGCTTATGTCACATGAAGCTCAGAACCTCATCTTGAGGCCTGCTGATTATGGCTGACAGTTTAATCAAATGTGTGTGTGTGTGTGTGTGTGTGTGTCCATCTCAAATCATATGTGATTTGAGACACACATATATATTTATTTTCTACAACTTTTCTTGCACTATATATATATATATATATATATATATATATATATATAGTGCAAGAAAAGTTGTAGAAAATCACTCTTTTCACCCAGAAGTCAAATTCTCACTTACAGGATGGTCCCAAATATAAACACAGCTAAAAGTTAGCATTCATTAAAACAGGATTACAATGAAACTACTGCCTGCTGATGTGACGTCAGAAATTCTGTCAGCATCTGGAAATATAACATATTATATGGTTGTTCCTGTGAAGTGCTCATGATTATCAGTTGTGCTTCAACTGCTCCCAGTGACCACAATGAAAGGGTTAACACCCTTTAAGCAAGGGCTGGAAGACAGTTTGGATGGAGAACATTATATAATTTTCTAAAAATTGTGTCCTATTTCCCCTACACACACACACACACACACCCCTTGTCACCATTCAAAATATTATTTGTTGTTTAGAATTTTGCGTGTCTGCGTTTAAGACTTAGCAAAACCCAAGCAGCTAAATGGTTAAAAACAGTTTGTTTTTCAGTTCAGACACTTACATGCTGTCTTTGTAGAACATTTATTCCTTTTGCAACAGCTTTGGAAACTATTTTCTGCCTCCTATATAGGCATCTAATGTGTGGTTGCATACATGTGTCACCAATGTTATACTGTCTAACAGATCAAAATAACAACCTGAAGAAAGTACAATTTGAAAGAAATATGAGTAAAATTTTCCACTTCCTCCACCTCTCCTTTCAGTATCCTCAACAGACTTGAAACAACTGCTTTAATGCAGCAAGCAATAGCTTGTAAAAGGATGCAAGCCAGCTGAAACATTTGACAGACAGTGTTAAATACCAAGGGATTCATATCAACCATTTTACTTTAAAAGGTGCTTTGATGTTAGCTATCTTTCATGTACCTCTTTCATGGCACATTATTAAAGAAAACTGAGCTGAGGTAAATCAAGTCCCAAGGTCACATCTAGAGTTACAGTACTGAGGATACCTGATGAAATACGGACTAATGCTGGCACAAGCACTGAATACTTCTGTTAACCAATCAAACAAGTTTTACAAGTGGCTCTGAACTTTATTCTGCAACTAGATGTCAGACATCTTAATCCCCCTGCATCGCCTTGAAATCTAATTATCATAATGTGAACCTGAACGCTAGACTCCCTTCAAACTGAGAGTTCTATGAAGCAGAAAAGCAATAGGAATTAAGTTGGGTGTAACATTAGAAATGTAGAGGCACAGAGAACTTGAAAGTGGCATTTGTTCAAGTCTACAGAGTAGAACAGATATTCAGCAACATAAAACACAGATTAAAATCAAAAGGGGAATTTACAGTTTGTACAGACACCTATAAAAATACAAATGAACTTAAATTCCTCTTGAACAAATATTTTCAAATCCATTTTTCACCATTAAGAACCAACTTCAAAGTTATGAAACTCCTATTCTACCTCAGCAGAAAATTCCTAAGTATTTAAAACATTAAAGCAAAGAAATAAAATGCATTAGAAATGAGCGTACAAGATTTTATGGATTTTGCTTGACTTGCTACAATATAGTAGTGTTTGAATATAAATACTAGTAGATCATCAATAAGATCAATGCTTCAAATGCCTGAAAAGCCAGAAAAAGATTTTGTCAAAGGTAAGGGAAAAGGACAAACTGTTTAAAGTCAAGGATAACAGAAACAATACAAATGACAACAAGCCAAATAGATAATAAACAAAAAACACTTAAAGTATATGGGTTACGTTCTTAATTGGCTGATGATGTTTTATCTACCAGTAATCTAATGTGCATGCTATAAACTAGTGTTAAGTGTGAGCTGAAATAATTTATCGTGAATGCACTTCAATATGCTTGTATTCTTAGCATAAGACCATTTAGGCAGAAAGAAAAATTGTGCTTTTTAAAATTTATTTTTAAAAACATTATAAAGCTGTTTATATTGCTCTACTCTAGCATAGCTCATCTGTCACTCAAACAGTTGTCACTTCACAGACTCCTAGAACTGACAGCAAGCCAAAGAAAACCAGTCCCAGTGCTCTGCAGATGCATTTCCCAAAGATTTTTAATTTAACTTAAAAAGGCCCATGAAATCCTGAAGTTCGTTAGCTGTCATGTTAATGCTGAACACGCTGTTGTTTCATTTTCATTTTGGGTTCTGTTAAAACAAATATACATTTGTCTAAACAGAACATCTGTTTTGGGTATAATACATTGTATCTTTGGCAAGAACTCACAATAAAACTAACAAAAATAATCAAGAATATTTACTGGGCCTGGCAACAAAAGCTGATTTGTAACAAAAAACCTAAAGACCAGATATGACTGTCTCTGGGCTCTAGTCCAGTCCTAATCTAAACCAATAAACATCGGTCTACAAGAGAAACTACATTAAAAAAAGAGAAGTCCTGCAATTATTTTGGTTGGACTTAGGTATAGAAAGTGTGCTGGTTATAAAAGTAGTGAAAAATATTTGTTTTAAATCAAAAACTGTCAAACTTTGTTCAGAGAGTTTTTAAAGCCACACACACACACACACACACAATCCATATGCCTCATTTCTTACTGCAGTCTTCAGTGATTTCATTTTTGAATAAAAACTTTATTTTGCAAAACTTGAGTATTTCAGTAAAACTCTCTGCTTAGTCTGCAGAAGAGAAGAATGAGGGGGGATTTGATAGCTGCTTTCAACTACCTGAAAGGGGGTTCCAAAGAGGATGGATCTACGCTGTTCTCAGTGGTAGCAGATGACAGAACAAGGAGTAATGGTATCAAGTTGCAGTGAGGGAGGTTTAGGTTGGATATTAGGAAAAACATTTTCACTAGGAGGGTGGTTAAGCACTAGAATGGGTTACCTAGGGAGGTGGTGGAATCTCCTTCCGTAGAGGTTTTTAAGGTCAGGCTTGACAAAGCCCTGGCTGGGATGATTTAGTTGGGTTGGATTTAGTTGGATTAATTGGTCCTGCTTTGAGCAGGGGGTTGGACTAGATGACCTCCTGAGGTCCCTTCCAAGCCTAATATTCTATGAATCTATGAATATATAACTGTTATTGTTGAAGGCCTTGTATTTTAATAGCTCATATTTTATTATACTTACTGGTACCAGCAATGTTTATAAATAGCTGATCAAATAAAATATTTTGTCTTTGTCATAGCTCTATTGGAAGACAAAATTGACTGGTATCCTTCAAGATATGTCTAAAATAAACTAAAATATACAAATTATATAAAAATTTAGAACTGCCCAGTCATTTCATTCTCGTACACCAACTACAAACAAAGGGTGAAATCCTGTCCTCGTTGAAGTCAATGGTAAAATTCCCATTGACCTCAGTGGGATCAGGATTTTACCCAAGATCTCTCTACGTGCAATTCTGAAATGACTGTATATGGCTTTGGAAACGGAGGACCAGAATTTCAAAGTGTGTGAGCAAAAATGGATGCCCAGCAGCAATAATTGAAAAATGCAAGTAATTAGCTGGATGTATAACTAGCCGTTAGTACACAACATAAGCAGGACTGCACATGCAGTGATAGTAGCTGTACACAGAAGTTAGACATTCAATTGCGTATAAATTTTAGTACACACAATTACTCACATACCTTCCTTATTGTATAACTCTCATTGTCTGAAATTGTATCATGCTAGTTTCACGATAGGTAGGAGAAAAAAGGAAATGAGAGGGAGTAATGGTAAAAAAAATCACCTCTGCTCTCTAACCCCTCCATTAGTGATATTTTTAAAAATGTATTTCACAGGCTTTAAATACAAATGAAGCCAAATCCTGCAGTGCCACCCCAACTGTTTCCTATCCCTCCTCCAAGCCCACATGTTCTGCAACAGCTGAGCTACTAAGAAGCTGATTTGGAAGATTTGCAAGAGCTCCCAAATCTGCTCTTTAAGTACTGCTAAACTGTTCAGCAAGCTAGCCTCCTCTGAAGGGCCAGTGAACATACTGGCCTCTCTATAAAAAAAAAAGGGGGGGGGCGGGGGGGCTTCTGGGTTCCAGTATGATTGACACAGCTTTGAAGTATGCGCATTGAAGGCAACAGTACTGTTGAACTGAAAGCGAACACCTAGGCAAGGTAGTAGAGTGTTGGTGTACTTGAGCAGTGCTGAAGAACTAATGCTTGGAGACTGGTATTACTGAGTTGGGTGTGAACGTTGCCTTAATTTATGTTTTCTGCTACAACTTTTAGCACTGGTTTCACTCAACTGGTTTGTAAACTGATTTAGTTCAACCTGTGCAATGCCCCGGGGTAGACACTCTTGTCTCAGATTAAGAATGTACTGTTTCAATTTTACTTAAATTGATTCCTTAGTAGTAGCAGAATTGATACAAGGTATCCAAACAAGAGTGTCTCTCACCAGGGGATGGCACATGTTTAACTAGGCAGCTGTACTCAGACTGTGTGTAGAAAAGGCCCTTGCGTTTTCATTATCATGAAGAAACGCACTTGAGCAACCTTATCTCTAAATTAGGGCTGTCGATTAATCACAGTTAAGTCACGCAGTTAACTCAAAAAATGTATCGCAATTAAAACAATTAATTGCAATTTTAATTGAACTGTTAAACAATAAAATTCCAACTGAAATGAATGAAATATATTACGATGTTTTTCTACATTTTCAAATATATTTATTTTTATTACAACACAGAATACAAAGTGTACAGCGCTCACTTTATATTATTTTTATTACAAATATTTGCACTGTAAAAAAAAACAAAAGAAATTGTATTTTTCAGTTCACCTCATACAATACTATAAAGCAATCTCTTCATCGTGAAAGTGAAACTTACAAATGTAGATTTTTTTTGTTACGTAACTGCATTCAAAAACAAAACAATGTAAAACTTTAGAACCTACAAGTCCACTCAGTACCACTTCTTGTTCAGCCAATCACTAAGACAAACAAGTTTGTTTACATTTAAGGGAGATAATGATGCCGGCTTCTTCTTTAAAATGTCACCTGAAAGTGAGAACAACATTCATATACCTCTTCATGCTTCGGCCACCATTCCAGAGGACATTTCCATGCTGCCGACGCTCGTTAAAAGAATAATGCGTTAATTAAATTTGAGAATGAACTCTTTGGGGGAGAACAGTATGTCTCCTGCTCTGTTTTACCCGCATTCTGCCATATATTTCATGTTATAGCAGTCTCGGATGATGACCCAGCACATGTTTGTTTCAAGAACCCTTTCACTACAGATTTCACAAAACGCAAAGAAGGTACCAATGTGAGATTTCTAAAGGTCGCTACAGCATTCGACCAAGGTTTAAGAATCTGAAGTGCCTTCCAAAATCTGAGAAGGATGTAGCCTGTGGCGCTTGCTTTCAGAAGTCTTAAAAGAGCAACACTCCGACGCGGAAACTACAGAACCCGAACCACCAAAAAAGAAAATCAAGCTTCTGCTGGTGGCATCTGATTCAGATGATGAAATTGAACATGCATCAGTCTGCACTACTTTGAATCATTATTGAGCAGAAACCCTCATTAGCCTGGTTGCATGTCCTTTGGAATGGTGGTTGAAACATAAAGAGACATATGAATCTTTAACAGATCTGGCACGTAAATATCTTGTGATACCGGCTACAACAGTGCCATGAGAACACCTGTTCTCACTTTCAGGTAACATTGTAAATAAGACGTAGGCAGCATTATCTCCTGCAAATGTAAACAAACTTGTTTGTCTGAGTGACTGACTGAACAACAAGTAGGACTGAGTGGACTTGTAGGCTCTAAAGTTTTACACTGTTTTATTTTTGAATGCAGCTTTTTTTGTACATAATTCTACATTTGTAAGTTCAACTTTCATGATAAAGAGACTGAACTACAGTACTTGTGTCATAAATATGAAGGGAAGGGTTACCACCTTTCTGTATACAGTGCTATAAAATCCCTCCTGGCCAGAGGCAAAACCTTTTCACCTGTAAAGGGTTAAGAAGCGCAGCTAACCTGGCTGGAACCCAACCAAAATGACCAATGAGGAGACAAGATACTTTCAAAGCTGGAGAGGGGGGACGGGGACGGGGGACAAAGGATCTGTCTGTGTGATGCTTTTGCCGGGAACACATCAGGAATGCAGCTCAGAACTCCTGCAAAAAGTTAGTAAGTAATCTAGCTAGAAATGCATTAGATTTCCTTTGGTTTAATGGTTGGTAAAATAGGCTCTGCTGAATGGAATGTATATTCCTGTTTTTGTGTCTTTTTGTAACTTAAGGTTTTGCCTAGAGGGATTCTCTATGTTTTGAATCGGATTACCTTGTAAGGTATTTACCATCCTGAATTAACAGAGGTGATTCTTTTACTTTTTCTTTAATTCAAATTCTTCTTTTAAGAACCTAATGGCTTTTTCATTGTTCTTAAGATCCAAGCGTTTGAGTCTGTGCTCACCTGTACAAATTGGTGAGGATTTTTATCAAGCCTTCCCCAGGAAAGGGGGTGTAGGGCTTGGGGGGATATTTTGGGGGCAAGATGTCTCCAAGCAGGCTCTTTCCCTGTTCTTTGTTTAACACGCTTGGTGGTGGCAGCATAGGGTTCAAGGACCAGGCAAAGTTTGTACCCTGAGGAAGTTTTTAACCTAAGCCGGTAAGAATAAGCTTAGGGGGTCTTTCATGCAGGTCCCCACATCTGTACCCTAGAGTTCAGAGTGGGGAAGGAACCTTGACAACTTGTATGAGGTGAACTGAAAAATACTATTTTTAGTTTTTTATAGCACAAATATTTGTAATAAAAAATAAATATAAAGTGAGCAGTGTACAATTTGTATTGTGTTGTAATTGAAATCAATATATTTGAAAATGTAGAAAATATCCCAAAATATTTAAATAAATGGTATTCTATTATTGTTTAACAGTGCGATTAATCACGCAATTACTTTTTTTTAATCGGTTGACAGCCCTACTCTAAATTAGTGAAGCTTTGCTGGAAATGTAATAAGACACGAAGGAGTGTTCATTCTGGGACCATCAAAACATTATTCAGGTTACTGACAGTACTCATTCTTCTGACTCATGCTTCACAATGTCCCTCAAGAAGTACATCAGTGGCCTTGGTAATTGCTCATAGTCAACTATACTTGCCAACTGTCCCCTTTGGCCAGGACTGCTCAGGTTTTTTAATTCTGTCCTGGGTATTAGCCGTCCTCAGTCCCAGGCAGCTGGCTGAACTATCTAGTGAAGAAAAAAAATACTTCCTGCATCTAACAACTGCTTCCAAGAGTAAGCAGCAGGCTTCCTGTGCATGCACACACACACCTCTGAGCAGGGAGAAACAGCAGCCAGACAGAAGAGCAAGATGAAAGTTCAACCTCCATAAAAGATAGTCAGTCAAGGAGGCCAGAAGTGGGGGACAGACACTAAGACCCCAGGCTCAGCTTATCTGGAAATATTTAAATAGTGACAGCTATGTGGCTAATAGCATCCAATATTCTGAAGAGGTTTACTGCAATCAAAATTATTCCACCTATTATTCCTTTTAACATTATTATTGGTGCCACCTTAGTTCCCTATACAAGCTCACCAAAGCAGAGACCATCTTTTCCTTAAGTGTGCACCTAGTACAATGGAGCCCTAAATCCCAGTTAGGACCTGCAAATACTAGCACAACATAAATTAATAAACAGTGACAGTGATACTAAATAGTACTTTAATTATGCTAACTTTTTATTTCAGCTATCTAAAAGTTTATATTTCACTAGGAGTTTTACAACTAGTTTTGTCAAAAAAGATAGATTACTCATTAAAACATATTATAATTCTTGAAACTTGAGAAAAATCTGTCTCCATATTATTATTATTAGAGAAATCTACCTACTTGATACTTTGGGTTGAAAAATGTTCTCAAAAATTCCTATTTCCACATGCATTTTACCAGTTCCTAATATTTTTATTTTTAAAATATTCCATTACAGTAGCGCCACAAAGTTCAGCCCAAGAAACTGACAGGGCTAAATATTTTGGAAGTTCTCTTTACATTCCTATTCTACCAACAAAATAAATGTAAAAAAACAAAAACAAAAAAACAAAAAAAAGCAAAGCATGATAAGAAAAACGTCCACAAAACCTGTTATAAAATAAAATAAAAAAATCTTGTTGCACGAACTTTAACAAACAGATATTTGCATTCTGTAGCACAGAGAACTGAAAAAAAAAATGACAAATGACCATTCAAACAAGTTACAATTGCTTCTTCCAACAAAGAATAAAGCACTGATATTTCAATAACTGGCTTTCAAATTTTATCTAAATGAATGACAATAAAATTTTACAATATGCTTTTTTTCCAAACATATTATAACTGTCTTCCATACTAACCGAACTACACAAAGCCCCTGCTTTTGGGCTAGAGTCAATAAAAAGCTTCTGCAGCCTTGCATGAGCTTCCGATTTGAAAACAAACATTAAAAAATTTAAACAGGACCCCTAGAGTGCCTTTTGAAATAAAATCAGATTAATTATTGGTTCTCATCACAAATTTATACCAGTGTGGAAAACAAAGAACAAATGGACTTACATGACAACATAATTTCTTAGGAAAAATGCATTTATTGAAAATTTCTGTCAGATCTCTTTTCAATCTATGGATTTGACAAAAAACATTAAACACACAGAAGATGACAAAAGTCCAAAGAGAGAAAAGCAATCCCTTTTTGGAAAACTTAGAACTTCTTTTTACTGTATCCATCTTAACATTTCGATGGAGGAACAAAAATGGTTGCTTTTTACTTTCAATGCAAACGCTTAAATGCAAGATTTTAAAAAATCCTTTGAGATGATTAAATAATAGTGGGTAGAGGATCAAGAGGACTCCTTCCTATATTTCCATGAGGGAAACCAAGAGGCTCTGTCCTCTGGTCAGAGAAAGAGAAGCAGCAGACAAACTTACCATTCACATCAAAACCCAAACAGAGGCTTTTCAAACAGTTCTGTTTGAATTCTGAAATCTAATGGTCAAAAATTGAGTTTTGGGCAAGATGAATCCTTCATTACCCTTGCTGTGCATTAACAAAGGACTTTTTCCAGACAACTTAATACCCAAAAGATCAGCAAGCTTTCCATAGCATAGACAGATGATACCAGTATTTAAATTTGCATTCCAGTGACCCAGCCAAGCAATCAGCAACCTACCGTTGCTGTAGCAAAACACAGAGGATATGGGACACAGGTCCTCAGCTGAGGGCCGAGTTCCTTGGGCTGGCAAGACTTGGGGACTGTGATGGAGGAAGCACACTTATCCTCAAGGAGAGGAAATGTGTTGAATGATGCTCTCGTGAACTTCTCCAGCAAACCCATGAGTGGGTTACATGCTTACATACTCCAAAGGGGGCCAAGTCCACTTCTCTACGGCCAGAAGGGTGGGCCAAGCCTGATATAATGACAGTAAAAGATGGAGAAGAATGCAGAGGAACTACCTTTTAGAAAAACGCATTTAAAAGCACCTACTGAAATTGAAATGTGCTGAAAAGGAAAACAAAATGTCAAGCAAAGGAAGCAATCTTACCAATATACAACATCCAAGGGTGCAAAGTACTTTTTCATAATTAAGTCAGCAAAGTAAGCTTCTGTCTCCCTGCAGGCAGTCCCATTGCCTATCACAACAGTGCTGCAGCTTTAAAGGAGATAAAGGACAAACATTCAGTTTTCCTGCATCATTAGGGATGTGTAGTAATTTTATTTTATGTAATAGGTAAGGCTGTACTCAGCAAGAACATGCCACCATCTTCCACACATAGGAAGATCTTCGAACCCTGTAGACATCAGCACTTCAGCATGAACTAGGCTGATTAGCCAAGAGTTAAGCTGCACAACGCAAACACTGTGGCGTATTACAAAAATGTGTCTGGCTACAGTAACTACAAAGTAGGTAGTACCCTGCAACAGAGAATTCCATCCCCTTAGTTGCAAGTACAAGAGCAAAGCAACTTTTAATTGGCTCTAGCAGTAAGACTTTTCAAGGGCTTGAGGCATGTATGGGGGGAGGGACTGATTGTCTGAAGGTTTGAGTGCATTGTGATGATGTGAGTGGTGAGAGCAATAATTTTCACATATCTCTTACAGAAATGAACAGCAATCCTAACTACAGGAAACACAAGGGCTGTAGTACATCACTCATGACTCTCCTTGGTTGTCTTCATGTAAAATCATTTTATTGCACAGACAGGAAAATCCTTCCCCGTGCAAAATGGCTTCTATTCAATTAAACAGAAGCCAAATAAAGAAAAACTCATTTTGGAAGCTCACTCAATGGAATAACACTGGATGGAACTGCCTCCAAAATAGTACAGTAAGGGCCAAAGCTACCAATAACCCCAGGCTATCAACATGAGTGTTTAACATCAAACCCCTAATCCCTAGTGAACAATGTCCCACCACCCAAAAGTATCCCAAAATGTAATATAAGTGGCAATAGCTGTTCATAAAAGCTCCCAAAATAGACTAGCATGGGTGCTGCACACTAGGAATAAGATGAATTGGCACACCTTTGTAAATACATTTCCATAGCATCTAATTTGTAAACTAATTATATTCACTGCTTGATTTCAAAAGCATCTAATACATACAATATTTTAAAACATGAATATAAATTGAGCAATATTCAGCCGTCAGCAATGAAAGCAGAAATTCCACTAAATCTCTGGGCATCCTGCTTGTATATCCAATTTTGACATAATGTAGATATTTATCCTATTTATAGTTTAATGAAAGCTTCATCATCATACTTGTAATGCAGAAGAAGTCTCCTTATCTTTTCACCTTCACGGAATCCTTGTCCAGAATGCAGGTAGACAACATCAGTATGGAGTATCTGACCTAGAATGAGGAAAGGCAAAACCATTCAGTTAGAAATAGAAAAATCCAAACAGTATTTCCTGCTGAACTACCTAGGTGAAGGGCTGATTCACAAGAAAAACATTTCAATAATTATCCACCATTTTCTTATATACTGTGTACAACTGAGTTCACTGCCAGAATGAAATGAGTTGATAGACTTTGCCTAGCTCCTAGTAAACATGTCCACATAACAAACCGCCAGCACCAAACAGCATCACTGCTTCTATTCAGCAAATATTTTTGTGATTAGAAAAAATGGTTCCATGGGGCAGGAAGGGTTTATTGTTGTAATCTGTACATTTTAAAGATCTGCTTAGAGAGAGGTGTGATCTAGTGGTCTGAGGACAGACCTAGAAGCCAGAATGCCTAAATTCTAATTCCAGCTCCAACAGAAACTCCTTCTGTCGGCTTTGGCAAGTCACTGTACCTCCCTGCAAAGTGGGGATAATATTAATGGACAGATTAACAACATACCCTTGCATTTGGGAATACAGGCCCCACATTGTTACCACTGCAGATTTCAGTGTGTCTACTACAGCACATATCCAGAGATTGAGGTCTTGTTTAGACAGTGGGGTAATGTGCTCTATGGGGGTTGGATTTCTAAAGCATACTAACTGGTCCATTTAGACCGGGGTAGTAAACCTGCAGCACGCAAGCTGATTTTCAGTGGCACTCACACTGCCCGGGTCCTGGCCACCAGTCCAGGGGGCTCCGCTGCTGGTCTGGGATACTGGCCACTGGCCCCCTGCCAGCCGGCCCCCAGCCATTGGTCCGGGGGGGCTCTGCTGCCGGCCTGGAGTACCGGCCGCCAGCCCAGGGTTCTGCAGCTGCCCCCAGCTGGCCCACTGGCCCCAGCTTGGGACAGTGAGGGGTGCAGACAGGGTCAAGAGGGGGCGCAGCTCAGCACCTTCACGTTAAAAACTGTTCCAGCGCCACAGTGCTGGGATATTTTTAAGTCCTGATTTGCTGCTTACATCACTATCACGCCACGTGGAACAGCGCACTGCATTTGACGTTGAGATTAGAATGTACATGCAAGAACTGGAATCAGAATTTTCTGACAGATTTCAAGATTTCCAGCAATTTGGCCCAGTGCTTTCTTTTCTAATTAAACCTGAAAAGTTCAACGAAAGCGACTTGGATTTGTCTGTATTTCAGTGGATGGGTGTTGAAGATTTCGAAATGCAGCTCATTCAGTTAAAAAGCTCAGAATTGTGGGCATCAAAGTTTGGAGATCTCCGGAGTGCACTTGAAACTACCAAGAGAGATCATGGGGCCTCTGTTCTGACCTGCTGGACGTTCCTGCCAGTGCAATTTAACTGTTTGAAAAAATTGCGTTTGCAATGCTTTCAGCATTTGGATCCACATACCTGTGTGAACAGGTATTTTCACACAGGAAATCTGTCCTCTGTCCCTCTCAAAGCCGGTTAACAACTGATCACTCAGAAGCCTGTGTGCAGCTTAAAGTATCCAAATACATGCCAGACATTGGAAAATTCGCAAGGAAAAGCCAGGGCAAGGATCACACTAAACTGATAAGATCTGCATTTTAATTTAACTTTAAATGAAGCTTCTTAAACATTTTAAAAACCTTATTTACTTTACATACAACAACAGTCTAGTTATATGTTATAGACTTATAGAAAGAGACCTTCTAAAAACATTAAAATGTATTGCTGGCATGCGAAACCGTAAATTAGAGTGAATAAATGAAGCCTCGGCACACCACTTGTGAAAGGTTGCCGACCCCTGATTTAGACCTTGTTCATGTGCCTCATCGTCATGCTGTTTAAAACAGCACTAAGTTAAAGCACACTAGGGAACCTTTAGTGCACACCAGCAGGGTCTACACAGACCAATTCATGTACAGCACATCAGCGCGCCCTAGAAATCACATCCCCATAAAACATGTTACCCCTCCAAATAAACGAACGCAGACACTGTTAATTCTTTGAATGCTGCTTCTCTCACCCAGATTAGGAAGAACTAATAGAACACCGATCACAATGATTTACTCCTCCCAGCACAGCAACAGACATCAGAGTTCATGAATTTCTCTATCTCACCAGCCCCCCATCTGCTCTGTGCTGAGAGATGTACGGGTGGAAGGCTAAAAGAAAAGGAGTACTTGTGGCACCTTAGAGACTAACCAATTTATTTGAGCATGAGCTTTCGTGAGCTACAGCTCACTTCATCAGATGCATACCGTGGAAACTGCAGCAGACTTTATATATACACAGAGAATATGAAACAAAACCTCCTCCCACCCCACTGTCCTGCTGGTCGAGGGCCCTGGACTAGAATGATTCCAGGTTTGGCCACAGATTTCCTCTGTGACCATAGGCAAGTCACTTAGTGACAAGTGCCTCGGCTCCCCATCTGTAAAATAAGATTAAAACTGATTTTCTAATCACAAAGGTGCTGGGAGGATAAATCCAACGGTAATTGTTCAGGCTAACATTTTGGTGGATCTGGGCTCCTTTCGTTTTTATCAACTCTTGCTAATAACACTTATTTACTTATTTCACAAAAGTCTTACGAGAACAGTAAATATTTGTAAAGCACTTAAAAGACACAAACAACGTATTCTTATTTCTGCAGTTGACCTTCCCCTTTTTAAAAAAATGAAAAGTATCCATAATGTTTTTGTTTTATGTTATAACCAAGTTTTCTGCATCTTTTCATTTTCATTTGGCAACTACTGGCCCAAAATGAGGATTTAAAGACTCTTTAACACCTAGTTAAGCAATACAGCTAGCTTTGCACTGGTCAAACATGTCCCCCCTTTTGGCAGAATTTCTGCAAATGCTGTCCCAGTTAAGGAGTCACTGCTATTCACTACCAAGCTAAATAGTAAGTTCTCTAGGAGATATGCATATAAAATGGCCATCCCAATTAATTATGCCTTTTTTTCAGTTAGTTATACGTCACTGTACTTAAATACAGCAGCCATATTTGAATATACAGTGTGTGCGAGTCTATTCCCTGTACTATGTGCTGTGAAAGGGATTAAATTAGAGAGAATGCTGGACTGGGTACTTTGAAAGGCCATCAGTGATTCAGGAAACTTTATACAGAAAATCTAGGAAACGTAAGTCTGTAACTCTTAAAAATCAGACAACTAATAAGAAAACTCATTGAGATATAAAACAACATGAAGAGAATAAATCTGAAGGCATTATAAAAACTAATACATGTTTTGAGCCTTGTCTTTGGGCAATATGGGGTTAATTCAACACCAAAGCCACTACTACTTCCCCCAAAACAAATCTAGCAAAAAAAAAAAAAAAAACTGGAAAACGTAATTTCCATTTTCAAAAAAATTTATGATGAAAAGAAAAGAAAGAATTATGCCTGTGAAGAACAGCATACTTGTTTTTAAATCAAGTGTCACTGGCTTGCAAAAAAGGCCTATTTCCTGTGATCCATAATTGTTTTGTTTTTTTTTTTAAACAAAGACTGTAAAATGCATAAACATCCACAAGTTTTACGAGCTGGTTTCCCTTAACAGACTGTTTGATTATAATAAAAAGCAGCATACTTCACATTTTATCCAAACCACAGGTGGTGTGGCTCAATGTTTTATTTCACTGAAGAATTGACAAAATACTGGTACAGTTTCCAGATGCACACGTTATGGACATCAAGGAGTTACAGAAGGCAGAGTTTTTTTGTTTTGTTTGCTTGTTTTGGGGTTTTGTTTTGTTTTTTTTAAAAAGAAAGATACATATTGTAAAGTATCAATTTGACATGTTGAGGAGAGATACAGATTTGCTGTGATCAAAGATAGGAAAGACCCTGGCTCTCTCACCATTTTTAATATATTTCAACTGCTGAATACGTAACCAATGCAGAAGGGGTAGGGAAAAGAAGGCTAAATAAACCATAGAGAGATAGACTTTATTTGGAAATGTTTTTCTGTCCATCAACAGAGAAGCACAAACATTACAAGGCAATAGGACAATGAGTAAATTTATATTATGTGTAAGTGACTTAGCCTAAGACTCACTGAAAGTCAATGGGATTTAGACTTCTATTTCTATACTACAGCCTAAGTCAGCAAAACGTTTTGTCAGTCAGGGGTGTGAATATTCCACCCCCGTGACTGACATAAGTTACACCAGCATAAGCGCTCGTGTTCACAGCACTATGTCGGCGGGAGAGCTTCTCTCAAAGGTGGCTTTTTTATGCCAACAGAAGAGCTCTCTCCTGTCAGCACAGAGCGTCTTTACCAGACGTGCTGCATTTATAGACATGGCTTTAGGTTCCTCAGTGACTTTTGAAAATGGAACTTAGGCATTTTAGACCAATGACTTCCTATGCATCAAACAAAATGTATTATAAATACTCTGCTCCAAACCATAAGGAACTCTGTAAACAAGGCCAGAATCATTAGGAACTGACTGGGTAGTTAGCAAATGTATGAAAAACACTATGAACAACTTTTATTAACTACAGAGGTGGACAAGTACCTACATGACAAAACACATGCCATCACACCTGATACCTCTTTTTTGAGGTCTCAGCAGAAAAGGCAAGAACAGGATGGGAGGAGAAAGTGACAAACCTTTTCACATCCTTACAGGGGTAAACCTCCAGACCAAATTAAGGCACATTAGGGAGATTTGCCCTGCAGCTCCCTAAAAAGTTCTCTGGTGAGCAGGTGCAGCTTCAGATCTCCAGAGCTGCTGGGTCCTGCACCTTCCGTAAGTGCCAGTTTACTTTAAAATATGCAATATTAAAGAAAAACAAGCAGAGAAGAAGTCAATTTCCAAGTGTGTAAACAGGTTATTTGTGTAGGAAAAAAATTATGAAGTACAGTAACTCCTCACTTAATACTTAATATTGTAGTTATGTTCCTGAAAAATGCAACTTTAAGCAAAACTATGTTAAGTGAATCCAATTTCCCCATAAGAATTAATGTAAATGGGGGAGTAAAAATTGCCAGACAAAAGGCATTATATACATTTTAAACAATTTTAAACAAGCAATTTAATGCTACAGTCATTGCTGAGTATGAAGCTTGGTTGAGGTGGTGGAGTCAGAGAGTGGAAGAGGGGGGATTGTCCGGCTGCTCCTCTTGCTGAACTTTCTGAACTCACAAAAACACATCTAGAGACTGTAGTTTTGCTTTCCTTTTTTTTCCTTGGTAAATTTCTTTATGGCAAGTCATTAGATGACCAACTCCCCTGATCACTTTGGAGCTGCGTTCCCTGTCAGGATCATCACCACTCAGGATTTGCAAGCCAGCCTTAACCCGCCTCTTCTCCTCCCCCCCCACCTTCTCCCCCTTTAGTCCGCACACGGCTTCCTTGCTCCTCCCCTCTTCCCCCCTGAATGCCACAAACCAGCTGATTGCCACGGACAGGACGCGGGGGGAGCAGGGGAAAGGCAGGGTCCGCTGGCGGGCGGGAGGTGCTGGGGTAGGGGCATAGGGGAGCTGATAAGGGGGCTGCCAGCTGTGGACAAAGCAGGCAGCCAAACAACGTTATAGCGGAGCATTGTACAACTTTAAATGGAGCATGTTCTGTAATGGAGCAGAGATGTAAGATCGAAACAACGTTAAGCGAGAGGACGTTAAGTGGAGAGTTACTGTATTCAAATGCTAATTCCATTTTAAGCTGTAACACATTACGGGTTCAAATCCTAACTGCCCTGTTTTAATTATTTACAACTGTGTGATGAGAGTGCAAAACTGTTCATTCCCACCTTGCACAGGTGAAAATGACTAGACAAGGGAATGGAGACTCAGGCCCATAACATTTAATGCCATGCTACTAAAGGAATTTGCAGGGTAAATAACATGCAAACATGAAAGACTAAATCATAACAGAAATTAGATATCCTCCATAAGTATACTGTATAACAACTAGCTTTTACTATAATTCAGTGAATTCCAAAAGTTAAACAGTGTTTTAAAAGCTGATGGAAAATGTGGAATTTAAACTTACTGGTTGGTGAAATGATAGCCAGCTTGCAGCCATGTTTGTACCCAGGATCAACTCCCATCATAGTACGTCCTCTCACAGGGCTCATCAGAAGCAACTGTCGAAGATTTCTTCCAAACATCATTATAGATTCTTTCTCTGCATCAGATGTTAACTTTGATCTTAGAGGATAGAAAGCAAAAAAGAGGGGTTTTTCCCCCTGTTAGTTTTCAGACACGTTTCTTAGTTGGTTCAAAGTACATGCTTTTTGGAGCATTTCTGATTATTTCTTCATTACTGTCCACTGGATCTCCTTGAGTTTTGGGTACATTTACTTTAACAGGGATACTATATGAAAAATTGGCTGTAGTCCTAAGAAAGTAGCCTCAGTAACTGGCCTGCAGTTACAGTTACCCAGAAGTTGTGTAAAGTGCACAGACTCCTTTCTGCCTTATTTTTACACATCCACTATTAAATTTTTGAACAGACAGTAGTCTCTACTCAAAGCTGGGTTTCTACTCGCAGGGGAATGGTATTCTGATCCTCATCAGCCCGGCCTTGAGAAACACCTATGCTGAATTCAGCTTCTAATGTAAACCTACAGAGACTGGGATAATTTCATAGTTACTGAGAAAATTACCACCCAGTAGAACTGGTTTAAGCAAGTAAGCTTGAAATGGACTAGATGGCCTGATAAGTCGTTTCTATATGTAATTGCTAAATTACTATAATTCACTAGATAGCCAGTCTGGTTTATGAGTTACAGTATTTCACAACTGTATTTGAAACTGGTGATTTGATAAACAATTTCAGATGCAAAATAATAATAGTGTAGTTGATGTGTTTTAACATTTGCTTGTGTGGTTGCAGGCAAAGCAGAAATTCATAGATACAAAACATTCTCTATTTTTCTTCCTCTTCTATGACCTTTGATAGAAAAAAGAAATATACCACTGAAGACCAAGGAATGAGTTCTGTAACTTTAGCACCACTTATTACAAATATCCTTGTTTATCTGAGACAAATGTGTACTTTTGCTAGGTGTAAGTATGCAAACTATGTGCCTTGTATGTCAACAGCAGCCAAGAAGAGAATGTCTGATAACAAAATGTCTTAATTGTATACACTTATTACAGAATATAAAAAGTTTATTAAACATAAAGAATCTTTAGTATTCAGTGGTTTCCTCTCTCTTTCCACGTGAACACATCCATGCACCATCTTATAATGTGATCAGTTATTAGGATAATTAAGGAAGTCATGATGAGTCATATAGTAACTAACACTATAAGCCTGCATATAACTTTAAAAGTACCCACACTTTTTCCCCCAGGAATGTATGTCTTCTTGGTCAGTCAAAAAGGAACCCTTTTCTGCACATTAATGTACCACTGAAACACCAACTAAGATTACCATAAATGGAAAATAATTCTTTGTAGTTTTTCTATACAATTAATTCTCTATGAAAATATATAAACATTCTCATTTACACATCAATTAATTTTGTGCATTTGATAGTAATTTTATGTATAGTCAGATCAATTGCTTCCCAAAGAGCCAGTCTGTTCCCAGTTTGTGAGCCTCTTTACACAGAGCAACGATGAGGAGAACAGACATTTTTAAAAAATAGGAAAATATGACTAAAACCACAACTACTGGCACCCGGACTCATGGACATATGTAGAATGTGAAACTACTTTTAACTCCAATTTTTGAAAAACAGACTAGATTGCAAGTTGGTGATGTCCCTTCAACACTCAGAAAGACATAGCCACCCACATGTTTCCCTTCACACATCCTTTGCAAAGCATTTCTATGGAAAGGCATCCTTCATGCAAAAGAAAGAAAATCCCTCTGGAATTGTCTCTGTATGAAGAACACAAAATTAGCATAGATATTATCTAAAGGGTGTGACAAAGCTCCGACCTTGTCTCAGTAGGTCCCACGCTTGCTTCCTGGCAGATTACGTTAGCCTCAGAGGCTCACTGCGACCCTCCACATAGCCATTCTCTCTCTAGAGGCAAGGGTCACAGCCTACTGAGCCATTTTCATCATAGCCAGCAAGGGTGGTGAGGAGAAGCTATCCTCCCTTGCAGTGTCTCTGTTGTCTCCCAGTCTCAGTGATTAGCCAGGGAGGAGAGTGGGGAGCCCGGGCCCGCCCTCTACTCCAGGCCAGGGACTCTGATAGTAGCAGCTCTTGGTAGCTGACTTTTTGGAAACAGGACGAGTACGATTCCTTGGACCACTTCCCCACAGCAGCCCCCACTTCCTCAATATCTTCATCACCCTTACCGCAGGGCCTCCTTCCTTTGTGCCTGATAGGGTTTGTACTGCTCCATTTCTCCAGCAGCGTGGCTTCCTCCTACAGATCCTGACACACACACCCCCACCTGACTAACTGGGACGCTTTTAACTAGTTTCAGCCAGCCCCGATTGGCTTCAGGTGTCCCAATCAACCTAGCTGTCTTCCCTGCTTTCTGGAAGGATCTTAATTGGCCCCAGGTGTCTTAATTGACCAGGAGCAACTGCTATTTGCTTGCTGGTAACAGGGATTTGTTTAGCCTGGGGCTAATATATCTGTCTCCCACTACTTTCCTATAGCCATCTGGCCTTCCCCCATCAAAAAGGAGATTATGAAAAGTACACAAAATTTACATACATTCCCTAGGCTGCCCTGGCATTTCAAAAGGTACATCAAAGACTGTGTTCTGGCCTCCATTGAGTAGAAGAAGGAATCACCCTCAGGTAGCAGAGTGGCTGAGCTATAGCAGCTGCCACTGAACCCAACAGCAGAAGCAATCGCTGCCTCTGCCATGGTGTGTGAGCGTGAAGACTGGAGAATCTGCACAACGGAAGATCCTCTGGCCCTGGCTTTCCTCTATCCCCAGAAAGCGGGTTCTATATCACCCACAGGACATCCACTCCCCACATGCAGCTCAATCTACCCATTCTACTACAACAGGGACCTGTGCAGGAATTGGATTTACCCCTAGCCACATGTTATTAGTTTTGTACATTTTATGGAAACATGTTTAAAGTTGGCTCGGATTTAAGACACTTTTATAGTAACAGGAAATGGTACTGAAAGTGCCAGGTGTGTGGAGACTATAACATATGTCCTTTCTATTACTTAATATCCTGTATTTTTAATTTCAAATATAGACCTTTCTTTTTCTCTTTACCTGCTTCTCATTCAACATGTGGATCAGTGATATGACCCACCACCCCGACTGCCAGCCCTCAATTTTAAAATTTTGGATAGTCATTTAATCCTTTATGAAACTGTCCCAGGTAGCCTGACATTTATTTTCCCTTTATGTTCTCAGGGCACCACTGACTGCATCAAAAATGATAAAATGCCTAGCTTTGTGTTGTTCTAATTTCTCGTCATTCTTATTAATAAGGTTTGTGGGTGTGGGGGGGTCCCTCTTAAACATAAGATCATTGATTATTTTGAAAATAAATATCCTCATTTGCCATTTTATGAAAAATAAAATAATTTAACACATGATTTAACATATTTCAAATTTACTAGGATGATTATAGTAACAACAAATATAAAGAATATGGAGATTCCTTTAATTTTCTTCTGCATTTGAAACTCAAAATTGCATTCAGTCATCAGATTGCCAAGAGAAGTATTTTAATAAGGGCAATTACCCTAATCTTGGCCTATGGACATCTGGAGTCACAGCGGGAAGATAAGGGTTCTGAAGTTTGGACTCCATTTCCAAACTCCAGCTTCCATATGCAAAGCACAAGAAATATTTCCTGTGGGAACTTCAGGTGTGAAATGAGATGTATAGGAAAAAACAGAGAGGGAAAGAGCTTTAGCACTTTTTGAGAGACCATGGAAAATTAGGAAAGGAGTACACCTTTAAAAAAAGATTTCCTCATCTCATCACTTGTGTTGAATCCCTATGAAATTATTCCAGGCAGGACTGCAACAAAATAAAAAGTATTCTGAAGTGCCAAAAGCATTGCTGGATATTATTATACCAGGTCTGAGCAATCATGGTACCTGACAGGAAAGAAAGTAGAAGGCAGGAAATGAAACAATAAATAAGGTAACTGTCGTGCTGGCAAGTTCTCTCCTCCTCATCACTAGGAGTAAAAGTCTCAATACACTCTTCGAAACTTTCTGCTCCAACACTTACTAATAAAAAAAAAGTTGGAGATGTTAATACTAAAAGGAGGTTTTAAAGTACTTTAGCAGCCCTGTGCAAGATTCCAAAGAAAAACTTCTGATGAGAAGAGAGAGAGGATAAAAAAAAGGAGAGGAGTTAAGTGGTCACAAAAGTGAGAAACTGATTGCTCACTGTCTCAAGCCAAGAATACTATTGGCAGGTGCTGTACATTCTTCCCCACAGGAGTTCAGTTTCAGTACTAATCCCATATTATTCCAGTTCCAGGCCTTTCCTCATTGGAAACGGCCAATTATGTCAAATTTTCCCAGACAGTAACATATGGACAAACATCCACTCAGGAACAAACAAAGTATTTCACTTAAGACCTAAACTCAGACTTAACCTGATCCAGAGTTTGTTTTATTTTAAAAAGCAAAACAAAAAACTGCACTAACCCACTGTTGCAACAAACTTCACATTATAATGTTTGATGAAGATTTCTTTGGAAGTGCTGGTTTGGTGAAAAAAGTGTATTCCTGTATGTACTCCACACTACTTTAAGACTATTAAATCTATTCCATAGCATTGCAAAAGTATCCATGATTTCATGTGACTGAGCAGAGCTAAACTGTTGTTGCAAGCCATTGTAATGCATACATAATCCCTATTTAACAAACAGCTACTTCTGAGTAGTTAATATAGTACATAACTTTTGTTAGACCACACAAAAGTCACATACGCGGGGGGGAGGAGGACGATGTACTTGGTTTAAAAAATGAGTGGAAAGAGCCAGGTTATTAAAGAATATTGCTCCCAGTATAAACTATAACCAAATTTCTTAACAGTATCCCTTAAATAATTGGATGTTGTTCTTTTCCATTGTTAGGGTCTTTGTTAAAAACCACATTGTAGTTAAGGCCAGGGTTTTTCTACTGAAGCACAGAGGCTGGTGGCTCATTATCCCACCCAGACATAAGGAACATGAGAGTGAGCCTAAGGTGTGGGTTGAACAGCCTAAGAACACTAGAGCCAAGCCTGGGAAAAGGCTTGATTTAAGAACTGTCATTGTATTATTAGCTCAGAGTCATAGAGTTTAAGGCCAGAAGGAACCACCAGATCATCTAGTCTGACCTTCTGTATATCACAGGCCACCAACTTATTAATAAAGTTCCAGGAAACTCCAGGAAAGGGACAAATTTTGACTCTGAAGAGTGAATTTTGTTTTAGAGCAGGTTGTGAATGGCAACTGCTCTCGCACATTTGAAGGAAGCTGGCACATGACACCCCCACAAGATGATGTTCACTGTTTTGACCAACAATGGTCAAATAAACCTCTCTACTTTATTTTAATAGCTAAGAGGATTCAGGTCACAGTGTGTCGCTTCCTCAGCACCTTTGTAAGGTGCCAGTGACGTAACACCTAAGGGAGGTAGCAGACCAGTTACTGCATTTATCCCATCAATCCAGAAATCTACCATACAAACTGCCAGTAAAATTAATTGGAGCAATCTTGTCTGCAAAGTAACTGACAGTGACCAGTAAAACAATTCAGATACATAGAAGCAGGAGCACTGCAAAGCAGATATTTTCCAGAGGGACACTGGCTCCCTAGTTATGAGAGGCCTAAATTTTCAAAATGTGACTATTGGTTTTGGATACCCAATTTGACAAGCTTCAAGAGGCCTGATCTAAAAATCAAAACATTTTTGACTGTTTCAGGTTGTGCACCCAAAAAATTAAAGACACACACAAAAAAAAGTAGGCAGTGTATGATAAAAGAGTTTGAAAGTTTATGAGGATGCATCCAATGAAGTGAGCTGTAGTTCTCGAAAGCTTATGCTCATATAAATTTGTTAGTCTCTAAGGTGCCACAAGTCCTCCTTTTCTTTTTGCGGATACAGACTAACACAGCTGTTACTCTGAAACCTGTCATTATGCAAGGCACTGCATTTAGCCGTATGGAGTGGAAATCTATCAATTGCATGAAAAAAACTTGTACAGATACAGGCAGACGTCATCTTCCTTTCCAAATGCAAATGGATGGACATCGTACCAAAAGGACAGAAGGTAAAAAATCCATTACAATCTACATACCACACAGATTATGCTGACAGCTTGTGCCACACGCTCTCAAAGAAACTGCGGAACCAACTGATCAACATCCTCTACAGCAAACGGGGAAAGATAAAGAATGAGCTCTCAAAAATGGATACTCTCATAAAAAACCAACCTTCCACACAAACTTCCTCATGGCTGGACTTTACTAAAACTAGACAAGCCATTTACAACACACACTTTGCTTCTCTACAAAAGAAAAAGGACACTAAACTTTCTAAACTACTACATGCCACAAGGGGCCACAGCAATGGTTCCCTCAACCCACCCAGCAATATTGTTAACTTACCCAACTATACTCTTAGCCCAGCAGAAGCAGCTGTCCTATCTCGGGGCCTCTCCTTCTGCCCCTCTACCCCCACGAACATGATACAGTTCTGTGGTGACCTAGAATCCTATTTTCGACGTCTCTAACTCAAGGAATATTTCCAACACACCTCTGAACAACATACTAATCCACAGAGACCTCCCTACCAACACTACAAAAAGAAGGATTCTAGGTGGACTCCTCCTGAAGGTCGAGACAGCAGACTGGACTTCTACATAGAGTGCTTCCGCCAACGTGCACGGGCTGAAATTGTGGAAAAGTAGCATCACTTGCCCCACAACCTCAGCCGTGCAGAACACAATGCCACCCACAACCTCAGAAACAACTCTGACATCATAATCAAAAAGGCTGACAAAGGAGGTGCTGTTGTCACCATGAATAGGTTGGAATATGAACAAGAAGCTGCTCGGCAGCTCTCCAACACCGCTTTCTACAAGCCATAACCCTCTGATCCCACTGAGAGTTACCGAAAGAAACTACAGCATTTGTTCAAGAAACTCCCTGAAAAAGCACAAGATCAAATCCGCACAGACACACCCCTGGAACCCCAACCTGGAATATTCTATCTACTACCCAAGATCCATAAACCTGGAAATCCTGGGCGCCCCATCATCTCAGGCATTGGCAACCTGACAGCAGGATTGTCTGGCTATGTAGATTCCCTCCTCAGGCCCTACGCTACCAGCACTCCCAGCTACCTTTGAGACACCACTGACTTCCTCAGGAAACTACAATCCATCGGTGATCTTCCTGATGACACCATCCTGGCCACTATGGATGTAGAAGCCCTCTACACCAACATTCCACACAAAGATGGACTACAAGCCATCAAGAACACTATCCCCGATAATGTCACGGCTAACCTGGTGGCTGAACTTTGTGACTTTGTCCTTACCCATAAATATTTTACATTTGGGGACAATGTATACCTTCCAATCAGCAGCACTGCTATGGGTACCTGCATGGACCCACAGTATGCCAACATTTTTATGACTGACTTAGAACAACTCTTCCTCAGCTCTCGTCCCCTAACGCCCCTACTCTACTTGCGCCATGATTTCAACAATTTCCATCCCACCATCAACCTCAGCCTGGTCCAGTCCACACAAGAGATCCACTTCCCGGACACTACAGTGCTAATAAATGATGGTCACACAAACACCACCCTATATCGGAAACTTACTGACCGCTATTCCTACCTACATGCCTCCAGCTTTCACCCTGACCACACCACACGATCCATTGTCTACAGCCAAGCTCTGCGATACAACCGCATTTGCTCCAACCCCTCAGACAGACACAAACACCTACAAGATCTCTATCAAGCATTCTTACAACTACAATACCCACCTGCGGAAGTGAAGAAACAGATTGATAGAGCCAGAAGAGTTCCCAGAAGTCACCTACTACAGGACAGGCCTAACAAAGAAAATAACAGAACGCCACTAGCCGTCACCAACTAAAACCCTTCCAACGCATTATCAAGGATCTACAACCTATCCTGAAGGACGACCCAACACTCTCACAAATCTTGGGAGACAGGCCAGTCCTTGCCTACAGACAGCCCCCCAACCTGAAGCAAATACTCACCAGCAACCACATACCACACAACAGAACCATTAACCCAGGAACCTATCCTTGCAACAAAGCCCGGTGCCAACTGTGCCCACATATCTATTCAGGGGACACCATCATAGGGCATAATCACATCAGCCACACTATCAGAGGCTCGTTCACCTGCACATTTACCAATGTGATATATGCCATCATGTGCCAGCAATGCCCCTCTGCCACGTACATTGGGCAAACTGGACAGTCTCTATGTAAAAGAATAAATAGACACAAATCAGATGTCAAGAATTATAACATTCATAAACCAGTCGGAGAACACTTCAATCTCTCTGATTTCTGATCTCAAAATGACTATCCTTCAACAAAAAAACTTCGAAAACAGACTCCAACGAGAGACTGCTGAATTGGAATTAATTTGCAAATTGGATACAATTAACTTAAGCTTGAATAGAGACCGGGAATGGTTGATTCATTATAAAAAGTAACCTATTTCCCCTTGTTTATTCCTCCTCTCCTCCCGTTCCTCAGACGTTCTTGTTAAACCCTGGATTTGTGCTGGAAATGGCCCACCTTGATTATCATACACATTGTAAGGAGAGTGATCACTTTACATAAGCTATTACCAGCAGGAGAGAGGGGTGGGGGGAGAAAAAACCTTTTGTAGTGATAAACACCCATTTTTTCATGGTTTGTGTGTATAAAAACATCTTCTGTATTTTCCACAGTATGCACCCGATGAAGTGAGCTGTAGCTCACGGAAGCTTATGCTCAAATAAATTGGTTAGTCTCTAAGGTGCCACAAGTCCTCCTTTTCTTTTTGCGAATACAGACTAACACGGCTGTTACTCTGAAACCTATCTGGAGTGTGCGTGTTATGGCTGTTTTTGCAACTCAAAGTGGATTTTCACATCAATATTATTCTTAACCTAATGTATAGGGCCCTACCAAATTCACAGTCCATTTTGGTCAATTTCATGGTCATAGTATTTTTAAAATAGTAAATGTCATGATTTCAGCTATTTGAATCTGAAATTTCATGGTGTTGTAATTGTAGGGGGTCCTGACCCGAAAAGGAGGTTGGTTGTTTTTGGTTGGGTTTTTTTGGGGGCCGGGGAGGGGGGGAAGGCAGTGAAACAAGGTTATTGTTTTGGGGGGGGGGAAAGGTTGCAGTACTGCTACCCTTACTTCTGCACTGCTGCTGGCGGCGGCGCTGCCTTCAGAGCTGGGCAGCCGGAGAGCGGTGCCTGCTGGCCCAGAACCCAGCTCTGAAGGCAGAGCCGCCGCCCGCAGCAGAGCAGAAGTAAGCATGGCATGGTCTGGTATTGCCCCCCTTACTTCTACACTGCTGCCTGCAGAGCTGGGCCCTCACTCAGCACCCCCCACTCTCTGGCCGCCCAGCTCCGAAGGCAGCAGCGCAGAGGGGTGGTGCGGTATGGTATTGCCACCCTTACTTCTGTGCTGTTGGTGGCAGAGCTCTGCCTTCAGAGCTGGGTGACCGCAGAGCGGCGGCTGTTGGCCACATGCCCAGCTCTGATGGCAGCCCCCGCCAGCAGCAGCACAGAAGTAAGGGTGGCAATACCATGACCCCTCTACAACTCCCTTTTGGCTCAGGATCCCCAATTTGAGAAACACTGGTCTCCCCCATGAAATCTGTATAGTATAGGGTAAAAGCACACAAAAGACCAGATACCACGAGGGAGACCCGATTTCACAGTCCATGACACATTTTGCATATGAATTGGTAGGGCCCTACTAATGTATTAACTGTAAGAGTTATGGAGTATTTGTGACAGTTACCACAACTAACCAATAGTTTTGTCATATATTTTGTATAAGGATTATATTTACTGTAGCATCCTTAACTTGAAGTCTAATTTGAAGGAGGTTCAGGGAGAAGAGGAATGGACCACGACACCTTCTATAAGCCCGGTTGACCAAAAAACCCACCACAAAACATGGTCAGCTCAGATGAAAGTTGAAGTGCAGCAAGATGACCTTGAGAACTGGATCTAGTGTCATCTCAACCTCACCCCTACCTACACTTTCAAAGAAGAGTGGGAGATAAGCTAAATGAAAAGCCCTCACATATCTAGGAGGGAAAAGGGACATAGTTTCCCGCTCTCTCAAAAGCCAGAAGTAGTCTAGGGAGTTGTGGGAAGGAGACGCAGACAAGTGAATGTGGCCAATTATGCTTTCAGGGGAATACCTCAATCCTTTTCCCACCTCAGCTCTCGATCATAGGATATGTGAAATTCTGTCATACCAGCTTGCAGTTACCAAGCAAATTCACAAGTCCACTTTTAAAGCTTTACACGTATCGCTTTACAAACCTTTAAATGCAAATTTAGCCTTCAGATACGCTTTCATGTGCCGTCCATTTACTATAATGAGAGTCCAAGTGGGCATCTCAGACTAGAACTTGCCCCGATATAACCAAGCGTCATAAGAAACCCTTTGAGTACTATTAATCCCATTTTACACATGAGGAAACAAACACAAAAAGTTAAATGATTCACCCAAGGTCACAGAGTGAATCAGTGTCAAAGTTGGGAACAGACCCCAGAAATCCCCATTGGGTAGGGTTGCCAATTTTCTGATTGCAGAAAACCAGTTACCCTTGCCTTGCCCCACCCCCTGCCCTGAAGCCCCACCCCTGCTTACTCCATCCCTCCTCCCTCCATTGCTCACCCTCGCTCACTTGCTCATTTTCACCGGGCTGAGGCAGTGGGCTGGGGTGCGGGCTCTGGCTGGAGGTGCGAGCTCTGAGGTGGGGCCGGGGATGAGAGGTATGGGGTGTAGGAGAGGGCTCCGGGCAGGAGGATTTGGCTGAGGGGTTCAGGGTGTAGGAGGGGGCTCTGGGGTGGGGCCAGAAATGAGGGATTCAGGGCACGGGAGAGGGTTGGTGTGGGGGGGGTGAGGGCTCTGGGGTGGGGCTGGGGATGAGGGGTTTGGAGTACAGGAGGGGGTTCCAGGCTGGGGCAGGGGACTGGGGTACGGGAGGGGGTGCGGGCTCTGGGAGGGAATGTGTGTGCAGGAGGGGACTCAGGGCTGGGGCATGTGTCCTGATTACAGTTATAGGTGGCCAGCCCACAAATGCTGCAGTGACACAACGCCATAGTGTATACGGGGAAAGGCAAGGCAAACCATGGATTTCTCCATCTGCACAAGGGGCTGTACCAATGGGTAAAATCCAAGGCCAGAGAAGGCCCCAGTCACACATTAGATTCTGTAGCAAGGAATGATGCAAATTAAGCCCAACATGGCAGCCTTACTATGAAGTGATCTTCAGGGACTTAAGTCAGTCACACTGGAGCCGACTTATGTAGTTAACTCCCACCCACCAATGGCAAAATAGACTCAAATACTACTAAATTTTGACTTTTAAATTTCCTGTTTATTTAAACAGAATGATATAGCTTGCATGTGACACTTCATCTCATGACACAGCTATTACAGTGTCAGTGAAAATAAGACTATTTTACAGAGCCATCACAAAATCCATAGTACAGTATCAAATCAACATTATGACTACTACATTTATCATGTAGTGGAGATGACAAATATAAGGGCCACTTCCAACAAGAGCAATTATTTTGTCAGTTTCTTTCAGACAGGTACGCGAAATGGAGTCAGAACAATGTCAGTGACAGCATTATTGCAATGGCAATTGTGTAATGGAAACAACAGATGTCTAGGACAATTTCAGAGACAAAGGTTTATTGTTAAGATGATGATAATGATCCGATTATAGTAATGTAAACTCTAAACTGTACTTGTTAGGTAAAAATATGATGAAAAGTATAGCCAACATATGAAATAGGGTTCTTTTTTCCCTCCCGAAGTTGAGTTACTGACCATTTTAAATACTTTTTCTCCAATTAAAATTAATAGGAATAAAATGTCTATAAAATGTCAATTTAAAAAAAATTAAGATTACAGATTATTAAAAACGTCTGATAGTGCATGTCACAATAAAGTGTGTCTTAGTAATATAAACAATATAATGTAAGTCAAAAATTCTCTTTCTGCTTAGACTACTTGTTTACCTAGGCCAGCCTGAGAAGGAGCCAGAATTTACAAATGTACATTGCCAAAGAGCCACAGTAATACATCAGCAGCCCCGCATGAGCTCCCCTACCCCACTCCCAGTGCCTCCCACCCACCAGCAGCCATGCCAATCAGCACCGTCCCCTCCCTCCCCAATCAGCTGTATCATGGTGTACAGGAGGCTCTTGCGGGGGGGGAAGGGAAGGGGAGGAGCAAGGGCACAGGGGAGCGGGCAAGGAGGAGTGGAGTGGGGGTAGGGCCTGTGGCAGAGCCAGGGGTTGAGCAGTGAGCGTCCCCCAGCACATTGGAAAGTTGGTGCCTGTAGCTCCAGCCCTGGAGTCGGTGCCTATATAAGGAGCCGCCTATTAACTTCTGAAGAGCCACATGTGCTCTGGAGCCACAGGTTGGCCACCCCTGAGCTAGATTAACCTGAATGCGGTTGCAAACTGAATTTTGAGAATTGAGATTGATAATTCATCTCTTTTGGATTAGTTCAGGCTAAACTGAACATTATTAATTTTTACTTGGCTGAATGATACACACTAAATCCTACATGGTACCAGGTTTTGTGAAAACAAACAGTGCAGTGTTTACCTGAATTCTCTACAGAGGAGAGGATAAATAAGACGTTTATATGAATCTTCCACCGAATTATGCAATATCTTCATTAACTCTGGTTTTGCATAGCGTTTTGGTCTCCACCTGTACAAAAAAACAAAAAGGGCAGCATTAAACACTTCCACCACACAGAATCATAAATGTAGAGCTTCAAGAGGTCATTTAGTCCAGCCTCCCTGCACTGAAGCAGAACAAGGATACCTAGACCATCCCTGACAGGCGTTTGTCTAATCTGTTCTATTCAGAGTAGCAGACGTGTTAGTCTGTAACCGCAAAAAGAAAAGGAGTACTTGTGACACCTTAGAGGCTAACAAATTTATATACACAGAGAACATGAAACAATAGGTGTTACCATATACACTGTAACAAGAGTAATCAGGTAAGGTGAGCTATTACCAGCAGGAGAGAAAAAAAAACTTTTGTAGTGATAATCAAGGTGGGCCATTTCTAGCTGTTGACAAGAACGCGTGAGGAACAGTATGGGGGGGAAAATAAACATGGGGAAATAGTTTTACTTTGTGTAATGACACATCCACTCCCAGTCTTTATTTAAGCCTAAGTTAATGGTGTCCAGTTTGCAAATTAATTCCAATTCAGCAGTCTCTCGTTCGAGTCTGTTTTTGAAGTTTTTTTGTTTAAGAATTGCCACTTTTAGGTCTGTAATCGAGTGACCAGAGAGATTGAAGTGTTCTCCGACTAGTTTTTGAATGGTATAATTCTTGACGTCTGATTTGTGTCCATTTATTCTTTTACGTAGAGACTGTCCAGTTTGACCAATGTACATGGCAGAGGGGCATTGCTGGCACATGATGGTATATATCACATTGGTAAATGCGCAGGTGAACGAGCCTCAGATAGTGTGGCTGATGTGATTATGCCCTATGATGGTGTCCCCTGAATAGATATGTGGACACAGTTGGCAACGGGCTTTGTTGCAAGGATAGGTTCCTGGGTTAGTGTTTTTGTTGTGTGGTGTGTGATTGCTGGTGAGTATTTGCTTCAGGTTCGGGGGCTGTCTGTAGGAAAGCACTCGCCTGTCTCCCAAGATCTGTTAGAGTGATGGGTCGTCCTTCAGGATAGGTTGTAGATCCTTGATGATGCTTTGGAGAGGTTTTAGTTGGGGGCTGAAGGTGATGCCTAGTGGCGTTCTGTTATTTGTTAGTCTCTAAGGCACCACAAGTACTCCTTTTCTTTTTAATCTGTTCTTGAAAACCTTCAATAGCGGGGATTCATAAACCTCTCTGTTCCAGTGACTAACTATCCTGATAGTTAGAAAGTTGTTCCTAAAATTCCTTGCTGCAAACTAAGCTGATTATTTCTTGCCCTAGCCTCAGTATGGAAGATCCCCTCAAGATAAGAAAGAAGCAGCTTCCATAGTTAGAGAGAGAGAAAATAAAGACCAAAACCATTTTCTAATATGGATTGCTTCAGCATAATGTTCTGTAAATGCCAGTATTACTGCACCAATGCTGCTGTAAAGTTATATCTTCAGTCGTGAATGGAAGAAGGCACTGTAACTTGGCACATGCTTTTACTGTCAGAAAAGGTGAGGGGACTATGGACTTTTAGTGAACTGGTATTTCAGATTGTCTTCATTTTAAAGAAAATACTACAAAAATAAATTAAAACTTCCCTCCCACTTGGGCTGAAAAGAAAAAAGAACCAGTCAAACTTCATCCCAAATGTATGAATAAATCAGTTTTACATTTCCATTATATGCACCTCATTTACAATTCCCAACTTCCTCAAATGTGACAAAGCATTTCCTGCGGATGCCACTACTGCGTTATGGATGTGAATAGAGGGCAGCTAGTTAAGGAAGGCAACGGAGGTCAAATAAAAGTTGAAGTGCTGAACTACAGACAGCGAACGGAGAACAAATACAAAATTGAGATAAAACATTTTCTTAACATCTCTATAAGTGAAAATAGTCTATTTGTTTTGGAACAGCAAAAAAGCAAACATACCCAGTACATGCATTTTCTTTTTCTTCTGTTAATGATATGCTTAAATTACACACCAAATTCCAGAGACTAGCAAAATCTCATTCAAAAATAATCTCCCAGAATTTTGTAAGCCATGCTTATCTTGTACCTTTTCTACTGTAATGCAACAGTATGGATAGACAAGGCCCTGCTATGATTTGCTACAAGACATCAACCCAAGCCACAGAAGTCAGATCTGAATTTCAAGCTTCCCCAAAATTCAGGTGTGATCAGATCCAAGGTTTTGTTTCTCACCAAGCTATTTTCTGAGCAACATTATTAGCAAGGACCCATGCAATTACCTACCAGATACAAGAGAATTAAAGTTGTCCACTGAGCGGGTAGGAGGGACTTGGCAGGGCTCTATCTGGAAACATTTGGGTACATTTCAGAAAGTTGTTCTTAACAACATGAGAGAGTTGTGGCCATTTGAAAATCTGTCCAGGTGTGAGCGCAGTTGAAAATTATGCTAATTTTTTAAAAATAGAGTATTAATCTTGTCTGTACTGCACTGAAATAAGATTCCCAAACTTCTCTGAAATAGCCCAGACAACTCTTCAGTTGTTTAAGGAATTATCTCCTGAAACAGATTCTCTTTTTATGTATTTATATTTGAGAAGTAGTATCTGATCATCTAATTAAACACCATACCTTGATAAATACATACATGGGGAGTTAAAGATTACCTAAGGACCTTGTTTTACCATTTCATTACTTTTGAGTGCTTAGCCACATGACCTTAACATTGTACTAACAATTTTTGGCAACAATTTTGTTATACTTTGTTGCAGAGAGGATTTTTTGGTATACACATAAAACAGGTGCAGGATTTCCTTTGCTCTCATTGCTACCCAATTCTATTACCAGAAGTTTGTACAGGTGGTAAAACTGACTATACTGATGGAGATAGTAACGCATTTGGACAGCAGACATCAGGTTCCCCCTCTCTCTTGTTAAGGCTGATTAGTAGATTTCTTATCCACAAATAGCTCATCACAGCAGATATTTTTGACTGCATGCTACTTACGAATGACTAATAAAATGATTTTGTGATATTCAGTGAGAAGTCCTATAAATACTACAGAACCACATTCTACAATTCGTCATGAAACTAAAAACATCCAGAAGACGTATTCAAAAAACAGCCTGTGAATAAATAGCATGTTTTTTAACCCACACACATATTCCGTTACTTGTGGGGGCAGAGAGGGAAACAAAGCTTAACACTGGAATGGAGCTAAAGGACCTCTAGATAGCTCTTGAAAGATAATTTGAACCTAATTAATCTCTACTCCGCGAAGTGTTTTTTTCTGGAATATTTAATGAAGAATGAATTAATGTCTAAAATACTTTAAGTTGTTATGAAAACAGCATCTTCTTACTCAACAGGTCTTCTCTGAGCGCATCTGCTTACCCTAGGGAATAAGGTAAAAATATCTGCACTCCTGTTAGGCCTACATAACAAATAACAGCTGTGGGAGAGTGAGCTGGGTTCTATTTGGGCACACTCATCATCAACAGAATTGTTAAAGGTTTCAGAGGAACAGCCGTGTTAGTCTGTATTCGCAAAAAGAAAAGGAGTACTTGTGGCACCTTAGAGACTAACGAATTTATTTGAGCATGAGCTTTCGTGAGCTACAGCTCACTTCATCAGATGAAGTGAGCTGTAGCTCACGAAAGCTCATGCTCAAATAAATTCGTTAGTCTCTAAGGTGCCACAAGTACTCCTTAGAATTGTTAAAGTTCAACTGAGGAATCTTCATTACCAGTGACAATGACTGATCCAAAAAGAACACAGCTGGTTTTCTAGACCCCAAGTCAAAAAGACAGCAGTATAATCTGTTTTCCTGAGAATTTAGCTAATTATACATGGAAGGTGGAAGTCACCCACAAGAACAGCTATTTAATGCATGATAACTCTGGCCTTATGTGGGATTTGAGAATTTCATTCTGAGAGGAGGGTTTCACTATGAGGGTGGTGAAACACTGGAATGCGTTACCTAGAGAGGTGGTAGAATCTCCTTCCTTAGAGTTTTTTAAGGTCAGGCTTGACAAAGCCCTGGCTGGGATGATTTAACTGGGAATTGGTCCTGCTTCGAGCAGGGGGTTGGACTAGATGACCTTCTGGGGTCCCTTCCAACCCTGATATTCTATGATTCTATGAAAAAAATAAAATCCACCGTCCCCTCAAGCCAAGTGATTCTGTTTTTACAGAGTAACTTCAGTGCAAATCCATCCTCCCCCTCAGTGATCAGTGTGGTCCTGCTGCATAAGAGGGGGTTAGATACAGAGTCGGGAGTACTGCAGGGGGCAATTCTGGACAGGCTAAACCAGCCATTTTCTAGAATTTGGCCCAACCACAATGGCAGTTCTAGCGGTGGGTGCTCATCCCAGTGAGTTTCAATATAATCTTCAGTTTCCAGTCTCCAGCCCTTCTGATTTACACCACATTAGTGGTTATAGAGTCTTCAAAGAGGCCTATCACTCTCTAATTCCCCTTTTCCTCTCAATGGCATGTTATCTTTGAAGACTGCCTCAGGAGAACAAATTAAAGGTTAGTGTATTAACTACTAATTTAACAGGTAGGAAATAGCATTGTTTTGTGGAGAGGGTACTTTCCGCTCTCTGGATATTTGGGTTCTAGGTTTGGTTTTGCCACAAGTGTTCAGATGTTCTCTCCATAAGTAATTGGAAGGCACTCAGACACTACAGTGATGAGAAGCAAGTGAATAGGTAAGTAATATGGATATAGGGCACTGACATCTCTCTTCAAATCCTAGGAGGCAAAAGAATAAGAAAAAAAGCTTTGGGATTTGCAGTGACCTACCTCAGAATAACACTACAGTAGAACCCCTATTAAAATGATTGGGGACTGAGGAGTTTGTAAAATCAACATCTCAACATTACAGTAGATATGTTGCATTAATTGCAGTTTGGTGCACTGCTTTGTTCTCTTCTTGTCCTTCAAACCACAGCAAAGCAATATCCAGTGCCCTGAAGGCATCAGAATGAGATAAGATGTCAACTTGTTTTTCTTACTTTCACTTTTGTTATGTGCTTTTTTTTTTCATTTGTTTTCTGTAAGGAAAAATGGTTCATATAACTGGTCACTCGTAAGACTGATGTTCATAAAATTAAGGTTCTACTGTATTTTATATGACAGTCTCCTTTGTATATGTTAGCAAGGTGACAAGAAGTTGAAGCAGCATCTAAAATCTGTCCCCAAAGATATACAGTATTTAAAGCACCGATTTAAAGTACTGGGTAAGAAATGAGATGTATCCTTATTTGAACTGCTGATGAATTTCGATGTACAAGTGTGACTGTATATGAAAGAAATGATAATGGGGAAAAAAGCTTTTGTAATAGTATCATCAAAGAGGACTGCCTCCAATTTACACAAATCAATTATATGGGACGAAGCAAGGTAGCACAGAGAATACTGACTGGGCTGCAAATCACAGAAGCAGACCTGGTGCACTGTATACATTAGAATCCCTACCTCAGAGCAGTCCAAAAAGACCTACGCCTGGGTCTAATGCAGTAAGCTATATGGTATTTCATTTGTACATGAGACGAATGAGGAGCTAAGATCAACCTGTTTAGAATTTGTGGTACCAGGGAGTGTATTTATTCTCATCCTCCTGTTCAAACCAGCTCAAGACTGAAGATGGCTGGCCAACGATGGCCTAATGTTCAGTAACATTAGAAAACTCTTCTGGTGATCAGATGTGCACTCGTAGATCCAGTGGGAAAGTGTAGAATCTAGCATAGATTTTCATGCATCAAAATCCACTGGAATTGTCTCCTATGGAATGTTTTTGTGTGAGAGAAAATAATTTGGCCCTTAATTAGAAAAACGTAAGAAAGACCACATATTGACTTGAGTCGAATGTTCAATTTCTGAGGTCATTATTCCTCTTAGCACTGGAAGACTGACAAAAATATCTAAATTTACATTTTAAACTGTCATTCCTGTAGCAGCACAAAATGTCCCACTGACAGTGACTCACTCATGCTGTTGCTGAATTCTATTGTAGATGCAGCTTTTTAAGACAGTTACAGATATTTTCTCTCCACACTGTAGACCAGTGATCCCCAAACTTTTTACCTCACGCCCTCTCTTACCTGTCTACCCCCTGCCCCCCAGGACCAGCGACATAGTTCTGGGAGGGGAGGATGCGGACAGGGCTAAGGGGGCTGAGGCTGGAGCCACAGGTGAGAGCAGGGGCGGAGCTGAGGCTGGTAGCCGGGACCCAGGGCGCAGGGCCAGCAGCTGGGATAGGGGCCAGAAGCATATCTGGGTGGCGCTCTCTCCCCACTCTATGTGGGGGCTGGCCTGGGGCATGCCCCACAGTTTGGGAATCTCTGCTGTAGACAATACCACACTGGGAAACAATTTTGGTCTGTAGCATATGTAAGAACTAAAATGGATTTTTAAACTGTGATCAAGAATCATAACAGCTCGGAAAAGCCCAAGGACCTTACCATTAAGAAACACTATACTAAGAGAGCAAACCACTTTTAAACACTGACACACTTTCTGTGGTGTATAATTTAAATTTCATACCATAGTATGTTACCCTTTTTATGACAGGTTTCAGAACAACAGCCGTGTTAGTCTGTATTCGCAAAAAGAAAAGGAGTACTTGTGGCACCTTAGAGACTAACCAATTTATTTGAGCATGAGCTTTCGTGAGCTACAGCTCACTTCATCGGATGCAAGTGAGCTGTAGCTCACGAAAGCTCATGCTCAAATAAATTGGTTAGTCTCTAAGGTGCCACAAGTACTCCTTTTCTTTTTACCCTTTTTATGTATTCAGACATTAGCAAGGTCTTTCTTCCTGTCTGTGCACTATTTCACATTAACTAAATTTTACACATCAAGATGAGGATTTCCAAGGATCCTTCACAATGGGAATTGGGTACCTAACACCCTTTGGATCCTTGGAAAAACCCAGCCCAGATATTTTGTGTATGCAAGCAAGATAAACAAATAAGGTCAGGAGAATTTTGCAAAGCAGATAGCTGGGCTCCAGTTGACACTGAAGGGAAGGAAGCTGGGAAGGGAAGGAACCAAGACCTAGAAATAGCGAAGCACTGGAGAAAACATTACTGTAACTAGGACTTATAGCACATCTTTCACCACAGATTCTCAGAGCATTTGGCAAACGTTAAACAAGCCACACAACAGACAAGTTATCTTAAGAAAATAACATGTCTGAAGTTATACAGAGACTCAGTAAGAAACGGAAATAGAACCTGAGTCCGGGCTCCCAATTCTCTGCTTTAACCACTAGCCTATATAAACAGCACACAGTCAGTTGTTAGGACATCTGTGATGAGAATTGTGGGGAAACAGATCATATTTAGGTTTGGGGGTAATTAAAAGTAATATTTAAGAAACAATATCAATAAATGACAGTCCTGAAAGTATACAGAATGCATTCCAAAGTATCAAATTATATAGTGACTTTGGAGTAGTTACACTTCCTTTATTTTAAAGAGGGTATTTTTCATTAGAAATAAGAATGTTCTTTCATATTTTTGGCACAAGATTTTTAATGAATGAAGATAGACTATTTTAGACAGTATAATCAATACATACGACTATAATATAAGAAAAGCCATAATGGGTCAGATCAACAGTCCATCTAAACCTATATAGTGTCTTTTGATAGTGGCTGGTGCCAGATGTTTCAGAGCTTCAAAATACACTAATATTTTATCCTAAATGTTCTTCTACCACATGTCCCTGTACAAAGGGCATATTGTAAAAATTTAAAAATGCATTACAAAGTAAACCTTCAAATATTTTAGAATTTGAGGTGCTTAAAGAATGCTGCCAGAATTCTCAAGATATATCCAAAAACATCCTCCTTCTCCTCCTCAGAATAATAAGAAGTCTGCAGTAGGTGGAAATACAGAATGAGATCTAGCTGTTCACAAATTTAAACTCATCTAATAAGTTAAACATTTGTTTAAAACTATTTTCTTAATGTAACAAGATATGTGAGGTGCATTTTAGTACGAAGCTGCTTATAGAAAAATATGATTTCAGTAAGAATATATATATATATATATATATACACACACACACACACACACACAGACCTTTCATTGACACACCACCTACAGAATTCATTCTTCACCCCGTCAGGAACGTTGACCTTCACTGTCAGGATCTTCAGATTTTCCCCTCGGTTAATGGCCAGAATCTGAGTGCAAACATAAATGGCAAAGACAGATGACTCACAAAATACCCAAAAGATAAACTTATCAAGTCAACATTTGTATACACATTTGCTTGACATTCTGGAGTAAGTCATGCTGCTTATACAGTAAAACAGTTCACAAAATATTGGTTTGTCTAGATAACATCCAAAATTTAACTTAGATAAAATCACGCCATAGCAGAATACAGTATATTGTTTCACCAGAGTAAAAAATCCCAATTTCATTTTGAGAATCCAGTTTCCCTTTTATTTTATATATATATATATTATATATTACACACACACACACACACGTATGTATACATATATTTTACACACACACACACACACTATATTTAAAAAAAAAAAACTAACAGGAAATTAGCCAGTTGTTAATTCACTGATTGATCCACTGAGGTGTTGCCCTTGTACAACCTCTGTTCAAACTTTCACTAAACAAAATGGAAAGTGATTCAAATCAAAACAGGAGACTACAGAAGAGACAGAGCTACATTTATGCTCCTGGTTTCCCTATTTGTACTGACAGCAACCCAAATTAAAATCAGTCCGTTTGTAGCAGAATGTGTGACAAGAAAGGTAATCAGTTTGATTTCTAAAAGTTGAACTTTTCATTACTCACCCCTAGGAAACCTTAAAACATTTTGGACCTCATTTTCAAATTAACATTAATATACCAGTCTTTAAATCACTGCACATATTGAAGACACAATCATCTGTGCTCACAAGAGAAAGAATCCGTGCACAAAAGCAGCACTTACACTAATGAACTAGCAAGTCTGGAAAGAAAAAATCTATTTCAATTCTATTTCAATACACATTCTGCGTTTTTTATGGGCATCTGTGACTAACATGCAAATCTGGGATCACAATTCAAGAGGTAATTACTGGAAGTTTGTCCCTATGAACCTAGGATAAATCCCATTTAAGTCAATGGGAGTCCTTCTGTTTGCATCAAGCCCTATACTGATATCTTTTAGACAACGCAACCTCAGAATAAGAAATTTAATAAATGTAAAGCATGCAATTTGCAAGCAACTGCATAGAAGAGAACACTGATTTTTATGCTTCAGTTTTATTTCCTTTTTTTCTACTAAGTTAAACTCCACCACCACATACTCCTTAAACATTAGAAATGTAGATTCCATTAAAAAAAGCTGTCAAAAGTTGATATTCCTGTATTGCTGCACATGTTGCTGTGTATTACAGGCCATAAACACTGTCACAACAGAGCATTCTGTGTCAATCATGAACTTTAATTCAATCACTAGCTAACTCAGACATGTCACATATGTTAAATACGATGGTTTAAAATGACTCCAGGACATAGTACCAATTTATATTCCTCAGCTTTACTGTGCTTGTGACATACCAGGCCTGACATATAATTGAACAAAAAAAGCTAATAATAAAAATTGCATGTGAAGTATTATAGCATCGGGTACCTTGACTGCCTAAGCAAACGTTTTCATGCAGAAATTAGAAAGACACATTTTTAACAAATCAAATACTTTCATGTTTATCCCAATTTTATTTATATATATATATATATATATATAAAAAGACAAAGTTAATGTCAAGCCAAAGTGAAATCAAAATGATGTTCAGGATAAACAACATACTGTATCTGATATAGAATTATAGTGCCACCATTCACAACATTATAATAAAAGGGTCAGTGTTTTAATTAAAACACTTTATTTACAAGGGCTTATAACTAGGCAGTAAAAATGCTCTGAATTGGAACTTAGCAAAAAAAGAGTTCTCTCTCACTAGCAAATGTTTTTACCAACTTTAAATGTAACACTCAATTTAGTCTGTTCTAAATGATGAGCGTCTGCAGAAAAAAAATATAAATTGAAAAGAGCCTCAATTAAATATGGCGAGCAGTTAATCAATTTCCCCACGTAATGCAATGAATGTATTCAATTTTGGCGGCAGATTCCACAAACAGCTACAATGGACATAAACTACATTTTTCTCCACCCTAAATCATGTCTGTATTAACAGACTGGAATGGATCCAATGGATAGGAGTTACACTATCATAGACTAGTGATGGGGGAAAAAAACTTCTAATAACAAAACAGGAGCAGGGATTTAATCCAGTGACACAAGGATACACCAGACTCAGTTCTAGCTATTGAATACATAACATCTTGTGTATTATTTCACAGACCTTTCTGATCACATATTTATCAGAGAGCCTTAAAATAAGCAGCAGCAGTCTTGAATTAATATATTCCATTTACATCTTTCAGTAACTTTAAATATCTCTTTTGAATCACACTTTTAAAAATGGTACTGAAGCTATTATGCCTAAACCATGGTATTTTACATATCGGTCTCCCCCTCCCCCCCACACCCAATTATGTCTTCCTGCCACATGGTATAGAAAAGAAGAACCAAAGAGACTAATGCATAAGCACTAGTATGTTTACAGCAAGTCAGACAATGTCAAGATGTTGTGGTGGAGGTTCAGTCTATTATTTATATTGTGGCAGTGACTAAAATATGCTAAGTGCTGTAATATATAAGTCCCCTACCTGAACAGCTGGCATCCTAAAAGGGCAGGACATGTTAACCTCTTTCCTCTTAGGGTATGTCTACTCGGCAACTAGACACCCGCGGCTGGCATCTAGTTGTTGTGTAGACATACCCTTAGAGAAAAAAAGGTACGTAACTACTATCTTTAATGTACAGCAAAATCTTCTAGACAGGAGGCACCTTCAAGAAAGGTAAAGATATACATACAATGAAGATGACATTGTTTAGTTATTTATCAAGACCTATATTTTAATTTATTTGTTTTATTCAGCAACCAGGAATTATCTTTTTTCTCCATCCAGTTCAGTTCATATCCTTCCTTTGATGCAATTAAAGTTTTCACTAGTACAGTAAAAGCTTTTTTATCCAGCATGTTGGGGCAAGGGGGGGGGAGGGGAGGAGGAGTGCCAGTAAGTGAAAAATTCCAGTTAACTAAGAGGGAGAGAGTTTGGGCGCAGGGCTGAGGATTGGGGGGCGTGGAGCTCTTGCTCTGGGACGGAGTTTGGGTGCAGGAGGCGGCTTGGGACAGGGGCGTGGGAATGGAGTGCCAGATCTGGGTGGCACTCACCTCGGGCAGCTCCCCACAAGCAGCAACCTGTCCCTGCTGCTCCTAGGCAGAAGCTTGGCTAAGCGGCTCTGCGCACTGCCTCTGCCCACAGGCACCACCCCCACAGCTCCCATTGGCTGTGATTCCTGGCCAATGGGAGCTGTGGAGCCAGCAGTCAGGGCAGAGCAGGGGCAGCATGCAGAGCTGCCTAGCAGCGCCTCCAACTAGGAGCAGCAGGGATAGGTCGCTGCTTGCGGGGAGCTACCCGAAGTGAGCACCATCCAGATCTGGCACTCCCTCCCACGCCCCAACCTCCAGCCCTGAACCCCCTCCCACACTCCAAACCCCTCATGGACATTCCTCCACCTAGGAGCAGCAGGACCATGTTGCCACTTCCGGGAAGCCACACAGAGCCAGGTCCATGCCAACTGGACTCTAAATCAGACTTTCAATGAAGATCAGAAATGCCGGTTTATAGAGCTTTCTGGCTGGTAAAGTACCAGATAACACAGCTTTTACTGTACAGTGTTACTCACACTACAAATCTAGAACAAGAACAACTTACTGTGTACTTTTATATACATGATTTTATTAGATACATGATTCTGAATGGCAAACAGATACAAAATGAATTTTTGTCAAAGAATAAACAACTTATTCTATTACATGACAAATAGCATGTGAATGTAATTCAAGATCTTGTAACCTATGTGAACACAGGGCAGAATTAAGGTTGTTCACAGAACTTTATCTATGAGTATTGCCTAACTTGAGTGCTTAGCATTCTCAGTGTAATTTTTATGTAGGGAATCTTTTTTTTTTTTTTTTTTTTTTTAAATTTCACAGATTCTTCCTAAAGTTTCCAAGTTCCCCACATCATTTACACACAAGCTTCTTAAAAAACAATGGACTGAAAAAGAGGATTTCTTCTAATGAGTTTATCTATCCCCTCTTCAGTGCACATTATATATGGCCTCCTTAATATGGAAGATCACAACATTCTTTACTGAAAGTCATAATAGGTACAGGAGAAAAGACATTCTTTAAAGAGGAAGTGACTCTCACTGATTTGGAGGGAAGGAGTGCACCACAAGTGAAAGTGCGACCACATAGCTTTCAGGGTTGCAAGGATTAGGTAGGAAATAAATTCAGGGTGGGGAATGACCAAGATTTTCAGAAACTGAGGGCCAAGTTGAAAGAGAAATAAAATACTAGGTGAAAAAACAAAAAACAAAGATTTTTTTTTCCTAGCAAACAAGGTTAGAAAGAGAAAGGTGTTTTGAAATTAGGAAGAGAGTATGACAAGAGAGAAGGTATTTTGTATTTTTAAAAACAGAAGATCTAGGTTGTAAACTCCATAGGTCACAGACTTGTCACTTAATTATGTTTGTACAGTGCCTAGCACAATGGGACCTAACCCCGGCTGGGCCCTTAGGCACTGCCACAATGCAAACACCACAGACTTTTCAGGAAGTATGACAAAGATTCAGTAGAGTAGAGTTGGCGAGAAGGCAACAAAAGTAAGGTCCAGTGAGGACATAAGCGAATGATGAATCAAAGGAAGTTGGTCATGGATTCACTGGAGATGGGGACTGAAGAAAAGTTTATAGGCTGATCAAGATAGAAAAAGGCTCCTAGTTTTGCAAAAGCAATAGAGGCACACTCCTTTGTTGTTGTTGTTGGTTTTTGTTGTTTAATCTTCAAAAAGGAGAGAGAAACAGAATCCTGGACAATTTCCCAAGAGATCCTTCTACTTTTCAAGAGGAACACAACATAAAATGTGCATTTTAAAAAACCCTTAGATTACTGAAGCTGCAAGAATTCTTTAAAAGTTTAAATTTACTTTTTCACCATTTATGATGTTTAATTTATTTTTCACTCTTCACTCAGTTTGGACGATGAAAGTAAACTAGTCAGTCACTTTTAAAAAAAAAAAAATTAGGCAATTAAGTGTTCTGGTTCTCAGGCCCTAGCACGATTTTCACATTTACAACATTATAGAAGAATATTTTAAAAACCATTCATATAAATCTCAATTTCACTTTTTTAAAGTAAATTTGGAGCCTTTGTTTTTGTAGAGAAAAGCTTGCAAATGTGGCTCAAAAAGCAGAAGGGAAATAAGAAGCACTCAAATGTATTTAATTACTTGATTTTCAGGATTTTAATGGGGTTTTCAAGCCAATCTCATGATTCTGGGGGGCCTGACTCATGAGTCTAACATAATACTGCTCTCAGAAAAAGACTCCAGACACTGAGAAAGTAATAGTTAGCACCTATGCATTTTGAAATCACATACTGTGCAAACAAAACACACACTTTAGTGTGTTCTTTGTCCCCCTCTATGCGGAGTCACCAGAGGGCATCAGTTTCTAACCCTTCCCAGCTACAGAACCTGGTTCTTTAACTTAAACTGTAGAGGCTCATGCTTTCAGCTCTGGAGGTCCTTTCCGGGTTCAATCTCATGCCATGACCGAGATGGAGTCATTAGTGTTCTATGAAACTGTGATGGAGACTATAGAACACTTGTGGCATTTAAAATAAGATTAAGACAAAGCGCTAGAAAACGTGTTAGGGAAATAATCCTGAAGTGGGGCTAGTCGAAAAAAGGTAACAGGGTTTTTCTCTCTCTAATTTGCATGATTTCAATGTGATGAAACGTGGATAGATGTTGATTTATTCTTAATAACTCAGTGAGCCCTGTTAGGACACATTGTGTGATCTTATATCTTTATTACGCATTCTAACAGCAATCTATTTCTGCCTCCACTTCAGTAATGGAGAAACTGATCAGTTTGCAATGGTTGAAGTTTTCTTTTTTCAAATGAAAAACAATCTCCGATAGGGATCTACAAACTGGTCACACCACAGTATTTTATGATAGAATATGAATGATTTACAAGAAATACCATAAAAATGATAGTCTAGGCTTGAGCTAATTGAGCTCTTCAGACTTCATTAATGTAAACCTCTGCAGATCAATTACTGTAAAAATATGATAAAATGCTATAAACATTGACACTTAATAAAAGGAGCATAGCAGGGACCTCTTACACATTTACACCAAGGGTTTGGATATTAAAACTATTAGTAATAATTTCATCCTTTCCCCAATACCCAGATTGCTAGAAATAATGTAATCTTTGTATTATTACAAGTGAACTAATTTCAAACCTCAGTACCTCTCTGGCAAGTATTCAGCATGACAAATCCACTTTAAAACACACAGGAGAATTCAAACCAAAAGTCAAAATCAACTTTAGCAGGCAAAACCTCACATGGCTTTTTAAAATGGCAACAGGACAAGCCCATGAAGACAGTGTGACTGAAATAAAGAAATGTTATACAAGAGCAGAAGCAGAAACAGCCATCTACAAATCTAGACACTTCTTGTGGATTAACGAAGGTTCTTCGTTTAAATAATACAACAGCGGCCAGAAGGTACACATGTTGCCTGTCACCCCATCAGGGCAGAATTCTCTACACTTAGAATATTCAGAGCAATACCTGAAGTGCGCATCTCTCTTTCTGAGATTAAGAATTTGGAGCAGCATATGTACTGATGGGCGTGTAAGACATTGCACATCAATGGAGAAAGCTCCGCTCCAGTGCCGAAATTGCTTTCTTTCCATATTCCCTTTTGAAGTCCTACAGCTCTATAGTTATCATTCAAGACTATCAGAGAGACCTCACAGATCAGAAGACTGATCACCTGCCAAACAAGAAAAATATCACCTATGTCTTCAGTATGTTATATGCTGAATGTTTCCCTTAACCTTGTTATTTGAAGCATTCAGCACAAGTGAAGTTGCTGAATACTTTTTTTTTTTTTAAGTACTATATTTGCAGGTCACCTTTAAACTACAATTATCTAACCTTTTCTTGCTGCTTTGCACCAATTTCAACTGACAGGTGTAATGCTGAGCAGCTCAGAGCACTCTTTGCCCATGTGGATGAGCCACTCAGTGTTGCAGCAAACAACAGAAGAAGACATGACCAAAGAACTACCAAGAAAAAAGTGTGTTTAATTCTATTTCACAGTTTTTTAAATCCAGCTAGAGCTCTTAGTGAAAAACTAGTAAAGTAACCTATATTCTTTCTTATCCTTGTCAGGATAAACTACTTAACCTTCCCCCTTTTCCTCCAAATGCTTGGTACCTGCTTATTGAAATAACAGAGCATGTGCCATATTATCCTTCAGCAAATGGATCTCACTGGTATTGAGCACTCTCCTGCCAACTCTTTAAATACATTTGCTTTAATTAGACACTTCAATTAGACAAACACTCCTGAGTATTCAATTCCCACTTAATTTTTTAACATGTGGTTTAACCTTCCAAGTTACTTTTCCAAGAAACGAGAGTCTTTCATTACCTGAGGTGACTGAACAGTGAAATAAAAAAAAATGGGTAAACTCAATTTTTAAAGGAAATACATATGGTAGCATATTTTTCTAGGAGATGCATACATGCTGTCAGTTACCATTATAAAGAAAATCAGTAGCATATTTATAATGCGTACCTGGTGATGCTGAATGTTCTTAATATTGCAAGAAAAATTCTGGTACAGTTGGAATTTGTTAACATCTTTCTCATTTACATTTTTTGATGACACTTTTGCCAAGGCTGACTGGATACATATGTATCTTTGCTGACATCTAAATACAAAGAAGAGTAAGTTAATTGGGCGATATGACATGAAGCCTTTAATAGTGTAACTGGAGTTTGTGTTAAAACACAAAATCCTAAAGAAATAAATAGCTGATACTATTGTTTTCAATTGCATTTTATGTCATAATCATCATAAGGAGAATTGCATAATATGTCTTAGGAATGAGAATGAAATAATAAGACATAGTTAATATACGGCCAGCAAAACAATTTCAAGGAGAGCTCAGAAAAGCTGAGCCTTATCCTTCTCAAGAGTGATCCAAGTGGGGAGCCCAAAGGCTCCTTTTACATTGCAGTTTGGTGGGTTTTCACTAGCCAAGAGATGACAGTATTGTGGATGAGAAGCAAGTTTTAATTCTTATGAAACTGGCTGGTCCCAAAGGTTTTTTAAGCCTGGAGACTAGCCATTTTTGAAGGTTTAGGAAGGCTCCCCACTTTAGGAATAGCTATTTTGGAACAGCTCCTCATGTGAACATACTATCTAAAATATGCCGGAAGAGAGTGTTTACATCAAGGTGTTATATCGAGTAGCTAAGTAACACTGGAGTAGCTATTCCGGAATGGCTATGCTGGATAATTTCCCCAAGTAGGCAAGCCCTTAGGCACTTGGGAGCCTAAGTCTCACTGAAAGTCAATTAGGTGCTTTTGAAAATGTTACCCTTAGTCTTTAACGATTTCTATCCAGACTCCAGTTTTAAAATGGTATTTAAAAACCAGTTTATGAAAGTTATAACCTGTCCACGTTTGGTGCAACCAAACGAAACTGTTTTTTATAATATTTTTTAAAATGTCATTCCAATTTACCATGCAAAAAACGATCCTGTTAACACTGTGTTAAATTATAATTCCTCTTTTCAACATAGACCACTCCCTTAAACAACTGTTTGTTTTAAAACAGTCCTAAATCAATTATTCATTCTAACCTCACTGCACATAATGTTATTATAAAGTTCAAATACAAAAGGAAAAAGCTTTCAGGTATGTTTACTTCTCCTGTCATTTCATACAGATAGAGTTCAGAGGTTGCAGAACGCTGCAAGGATATAAACTGTTTCGCAAATGCCTACATTTCACTTTGTATGCAGTATTGTTATAGCCAGGTTGGTCCCAGTATATTAGAGAGGAGGTCCAATAAAAGATATTACCTCACCCACCTCGTCTCTCTAAATTTCACTTTAGCATTTAACCAAACTCAGTAATCACTTGCTTCTTTGCATACCCTGCTCCAGTGGGATTTATGGCTTTATAATAGTAGATGGAATATGTGCTAGACAGCTAAATTTTAGGATACCCTTTAAAAAAAGAAAATGTTCCATGGCAACAATTCTTAATTTGTAGTTTAGACTGATACAATAGAACAGTGTTTCTCAAAATATGAGTGTGTAGGACATCAGTGTTCCATTAAGAATTTTCTGTTATCTGCAGAACTACATATTTTGAGAACAAAGTAGTAAAAGAACGGGGTGGCTAGCCCACAAGAGCATCTCTCTCATGCAAAGCAGCCTTCAAAATGAAATGTTAAAGATCCGCCACACTGCTGCATTCCATCCTCTCATTTATAAAGGACAGGTTGCTATTTGTCTGTCTTTTGTGGTTTATAATTAGGGCCCTATCAAATTCACGGTCCATTTTGGTCAATTTCACAGCCATAGCATTTTAAAAATCATAAATTTCATTATTTCAGATATTTAAAACTGAAATTTCATGGTGTTGTAACTGTAGGGGTCCTGACCCAAAAAGGGGCTGTGAGGGGAGGATGGTCGCAAGGTTGGCGGGGGGTCACAGTATTGCCACTTTGCTGCCTTCAGAGCTGGGCCCTCAGCCCACAGCTGCCACTTTCCAGATACCCAGCTCTGAAGGCAGCAGCACAGAAGTAAGGGTGGCATGGTATGGTATTGTCACCTTTACCTCTGAACTGGTGCTGACGGGGCGCTGCTTTCAGAGCTGGGTGCCTGGCCAGCAGCTGCTGCTCTCCAGCCACCCAACCCTGAAGGCAGCACAGAATTAAGGATGGCAATATTGTGACCCCCTACAATAACTTTGTGACCCCCCCAACCCCCTTTTGGGTCAGGACCCCCAGTTTGAGAAATGCTGGTCTCCCCGGTGAAATCTGTAGAGTATAGGATAAAAGTACACAAAAGATCAGATTTTACTGGGGAGACCAGATTTCACGGTCTAAGACATGTTTTTCATGGCAGTGAATTTGATATGGCCCCATCTATATCATCAACCAGTCAGATCCTACCCAATTCACAATGAGGTATACTGCTAAAAAAAATTACTTTTTCTGGATAAATTGCTCCATATTGATAACAGTTGCACTAAATCTGTTTTCTATTCCAACCAGAATGCAAGAGAGTAATAACAACACAGCAAGAGTAACTGTCACTCTACTGCATCGATATTCATCAGATAAAGCAATTAAATCTAAGTCAGCATTTGATATAACAAAAATAAATTCATTCTACTCAAATGTAGTCAAAGATCAACGTCTCCTGCTTTGAAAATAAATCTCTCTGCTTTGCTTTGGCATTTATATTAAAGCAGGAGACTATTATCTTCACACTGTTTTAATTATACTGATACTATGCTTTAAGAATTAAACCATAGAAAATTCGCCATTAACCTTTATAGGCTGCATCAAGCCCTGGCCTAAGTGAGCGCAACTGAAGTAAAAGGGGTTGCACCTGATTACACTAGGTCTCAGGTTGGCCCTGAGGGCCTAATCTGTATGCATACTACTTACTGGCAAGCACTTGAAAAGCTGCAATGTGAGGAAGCTGCAAGGGATGGAAAATTTTCTTTCCAATTTTCAATCCCCCTAAAACTGAGAGGGAGAACAATTCACGGGGCTATCATGACTGAAGCTGGTGAGAGACATTCTAAATCCAGACTTTGGGAGATTAAATATCCTGTCCTGATCACAACAGATTTCTTCTATTCTGGTCCTGAATAAATTTGCCAGGCACAGGACTAAGGACTGTGTGTATGCAGAGAGAGGGATAAGCCAACAATACTTCTTTCCCAGCATTTGCGTGGGGCAAATTCTCTGGCCAAACACAAAGAGACAGAATTTGGCCATATAACCTGCAAAATAAGTGACTGACCATGAAACTTTGAAACTTACAGTACCCTGATGAAATCCAGTGTATCCTTATCTTTAGCAAACATGTCAGCAAGGATGTGTTGTACTCCAGCCTCTACTTCCTGAATGGTTGTAAGTCCTTAAATGAAAACATACTGTTAATTATTATAAAGAATCTAAAAACCCGAACATAACTAAGTAATCACATCAGTAATAAAACATATCCCTAAATACATACAAGCGGAAAGGAAATAAATACAAGATACTAGAACAATCTGGACTGTTGCAGTAAAAAAACCAAATTGATGGAATTAGCAAATATTATCTGGCCATCACTTCCTAAACATCTAAAATTAATATCAGATTATTAACTATGTTACTGTAAAAAAAAGGCAATGTTAACTGAGAGAAGGATATCAAACATCAATACCTTATTCTAAAAGTACTTGCTTGGGCTTCACATTTATTATACATTAGAAATAATAAAAATAATAAAGTTAGATATTTGTATACAGATTAAGAGAGTTCACGCAAGATAAGTAAGCAAAAGAGGATCACACGCTTCCACTACCTACCATGTCACTTTTTTAAAGCATACTACGTTGTTGCAATCCTGAGTACCTTTCCACAAAATGCTACAAACTTCAGTATTACATGGGGAGCACATTGCAATCCCTGTATTAAGGCTGCCTGATCTTCCCGATGATTTTTTGTTCTGTTTTTAATTATTTCAACCATTTTGCTCAGTACAGATGTAAGTCTTAGAGGGTCTGTTATTCCAAGGATTATTCCTATAGCCTTTTTTTTTAAATATAGGTACAAAAATGTTTGCTACACCCCAATTGTGTGGAACACTGGCTGTTTTTAATGAGAGATTGCAATATTTTTGTTAGTAGCTCAGCCATTTCAGCTTCTTCAGAACTCTTAGACATACCTTCTGACCTGGTGACTAATTTGCTTTGTAAATTATCAGTTTGCTCCTCAACCTCTTTTTCTGACACCACAGACTCAAAGTACCTCCTCTTTATTACCAGAAAGGAGCACGTCCAGGTTAGAAATCCCCTGAACAATCTCAGAGGTGAAGAGGGACGTAAAGAAATAATTTCACATCTCAGCAATGTCTTTATCTTCCTTAATTGCTCCTTTTAATCCCCGATAATCCAGCAGACCCACCAATTGTTTTGCAGGTTTCCTGCTTCTGATACACTTCATGAATTCTAGACTCACCTGTTAAACCAATAGTGTCCCTCACAACTCTGCAAGGCTTCATGTCCCACCAAGAGCAATCAAGCCAAGCAAAAACTCGTATCTTCAATACTGCACACTCAAGTTTAACACCATTTAGCTGCACTACTTCTCAAAAGAATCTGCCAAATCTACGTGCCTAAGTCTGCTGATTGTAAAACAGACTATTTATATATATGTAAAGCACTGTTCCAGAGTGTTACACCCTCCAGTGATTGGTCCACAAAGGTAACAGCCTAATCCTGCAACCAAGTTTATTACAGTTAATCCTTTACTTCAAATACTAGAAGTCTGTGCTGCAGTGCTGAAATTTTAGAATTTAAGCTCTGCTGCTGGTGCATGGGATGAGGCACCACAGTTACACATTACAGAATTTGTTCTTGCCTTTTTTTCTTTTTAAAATAAAAAGTAGAGAGAGTTACACAGAAAAAAGCTTCAACGAACATTAAGGTCAAGCACTCCAAATTAGGAAATACCAGAACTAAGGCTGCCAAAGCAACCTTAATTCTATGCACTCATGCATATGCACCATGACCTAGCCTCTAATAATATGATCGAATGCTACCTCTTCCTATAGAATTCTTGCCTCAGGTGCTTAGTGAATGAGAACTGAAAGGCACAGGAAGACAGAGGCACAATTTGTCTTCTGGTTAAGGGAGGTCCACATGAGCAGGGGAACTCTGTTCTATCCCTGGCTCTGCCAGATTTTCTATATGATACTGGTCAAGTTTACTAAACCAAAATTTTGGCCAGGGCCAACAATTGTATATCCTTCATTTTTGGAATGCCCAACTTGACATGAGGTCTCATTTTAAGAAGTGATGGGGCACTTGCAGTCCTGAAGACTGCAGAAGTTATGAGTGCTCAGGATCTCTGCCAGTAAGGCGGCATGGCCTGGAGGAACCAGAAGGTCTCACCTTCTAAACCTGGCTCTCCAGGGACAACATGCAGCCTTATGCAAATCTGTTTCAGGGCTGGTCTACACTACGGGGTGGGAGGAGGGAGAAATCAATCTAAGTTACACAACTTCAGCTATATGAATAACGTAGCTGAAGACAACTTACTTAGATCTACTTACTGCGGTGTCTTCACTGCAGTGTGTCGACAGGAGATGCTCTCCCATCTATACTAGACACGATAAATTGACCCCCACTGGATCAATTGCTGCCTGTCGATCCAGCCCGTAGTACAGACAAGCCCTAAGTTTCTTCACATGTAAAATGGGTATTCAATCTCTTAACATCTGCACAGGGCTCTGAACAGACAGAAAGCTATAAAAATGCTTCGTACTCTGAAAAACCTAGGTTTCTCAAATTGGGCAAGCTGGAATAACTGGCCCTATACATTTACCATAATTGTAAGCTCAGCTGTGAAAACTGAGAAAAATACATAAAATAAATAAACTATAACAATCACAAAGTCAACAGGAAAAAGTGCAAAAGGAAGACCAAATTAGTCAAAAGAAAGGGCCTACTGATATAATTCAAGGACTGTGCTAAGATCATGCCTGGTACACAAGAACAGAGAGAGACTGTAAATCAACCAATCAAAATTGGTGTTTCAGAAATTAGGCCTAATTGGTGGATCAAGTAATGAGAGTAGGGGTTGTTCCACACATCACTGCTTTTTGGGATTGTCATAAATATAAAGGGAAGGGTAAACCCCTTTGAAATCCCTCCTGGCCAGGGGAAAGCTCCTCTCACCTGTAAAGGGTTAAGAAGCTAAAGGTAACCTCGCTGGCACTTGACCAAAATGACCAATGAGGAGACAAGATACTTTCAAAAGCTGGGAGGAGGGAGAGAAACAAAGGGTCTGTGTGTCTGTCTATAGTCTGTCTTTGTCAGGGATAGACCAGGAATGGAGTCTTAGCACTTTTAGTAAGTAATCTAGCTAGGTTTCAGAGGAACAGCCGTGTTAGTCTGTATTCGCAAAAAGAAAAGGAGTACTTGTGGCACCTTAGAGACTAACCAATTTTTTTGAGCATGAGCTTTCGTGAGCTACAGCTCACTTCATCAGATGTATACCGTGGAAACTGCAGCAGACTTTATATACACACAGAGAATATGAAACAATACCTCCTCCCACCCCACTGTCCTGCTGGTAATAGCTTATCTAAAGTGATCAACAGGAGGGCCATTTCCAGCACAAATCCAGGTTTTCTCACCCTCCACCCCCCCACACAAATTCACTCTCCTGCTGGTGCTAGCCCATCCAAAGTGACAACTCTTTACATAATCAAGTCGGGCTATTTCCTGCATAGATCCAGGTTTTCTCACATCCCCCCCACCCCCATACACACACAAACTCACTCTCCTGCTGGTAATAGCTCATCCAAACTGACCACTCTCCAAGTTTAAATCCAAGTTAAACCAGAACATCTGGGGGGGGGAGGGGGGGAGGAAAAAACAAGAGGAAACAGGCTACCTTGCATAATGACTTAGCCACTCCCAGTCTCTATTTAAGCCTAAATTAATAGTATCCAATTTGCAAATGAATTCCAATTCAGCAGTTTCTCGCTGGAGTCTGGATTTGAAGTTTTTTTGTTTTAAGATAGCGACCTTCATGTCTGTGATTGCGTGACCAGAGAGATTGAAGTGTTCTCCGACTGGCTTATGAATGTTATAATTCTTGACATCTGATTTGTGTCCATTTACTCTTTTACGTAGAGACTGTCCAGTTTGACCAATGTACATGGCAGAGGGGCATTGCTGGCACATGATGGCATATATCACATTGGTGGATGTGCAGGTGAACGAGCCTCTGATAGTGTGGCTGATGTTATTAGGCCCTGTGATGGTGTCCCCTGAATAGATATGTGGGCACAATTGGCAACGGGCTTTGTTGCAAGGATAAGTTCCTGGGTTAGTGGTTCTGTTGTGTGGTATGTGGTTGTTGGTGAGTATTTGCTTCAGGTTGCGGGGCTGTCTGTAGGCAAGGACTGGCCTGTCTCCCAAGACTTGTGAGAGTGTTGGGTCATCCTTTAGGATAGGTTGTAGATCCTTAATAATGCGTTGGAGGGGTTTTAGTTGGGGGCTGAAGGTGACCGCTAGTGGCGTTCTGTTATTTTCTTTGTTAGGCCTGTCCTGTAGTAGGTAACTTCTGGGAACTCTTCTGGCTCTATCAATCTGTTTCTTTACTTCTGCAGGTGGGTATTGTAGTTGTAAGAAAGCTTGACAGAGATCTTGTAGGTGTTTGTCTCTGTCTGAGGGGTTGGAGCAAATGCGGTTGTATCGCAGAGCTTGGCTGTAGACGATGGATCGTGTGGTGTGGTCAGGGTGAAAGCTGGAGGCATGCAGGTAGGAATAGCGGTCAGTAGGTTTCCGGTATAGGGTGGTGTTTATGTGACCATCGCTTATTAGCGCTGTAGTGTCCAGGAAGTGGATCTCTTGTGTGGACTGGACCAGGCTGAGGTTGGTGGTGGGATGGAAATTGTTGAAATCATGGTGGAATTCCTCAAGGGCTTCTTTTCCATGGGTCCAGATGATGAAGATGTCATCAATATAGCGCAAGTAGAGTAGGGGCTTTAGGGGACGAGAGCTGAGGAAGCGTTGTTCTAAATCAGCCATAAAAATGTTGGCATACTGTGGGGCCATGCGGGTACCCATAGCAGTGCCGCTGATCTAAAGGTATACATTGTCCCCAAATGTGAAATAGTTATGGGTAAGGACAAAGGACAGGGCCTAATAACATCAGCCACACTATGCTCAAATAAATTGGTTAGTCTCTAAGGTGCCACAAGTACTCCTTTTCTTTTTAATCTAGCTAGGTACGTGTTAGATTATGATTTCTTTAAATGGCTGAGAAAAGAATTGTGCTGAATAGAATAACTATTTCTGTCTGTGTATCTTTTTTGTAATTAAGGTTTTGCCTAGAGGGGTTCTCTATGTTTTTGAATCTAATTACCCTGTAAGATATCTACCATCCTGATTTTACAGGGGGGATTTCTTCATTTCTATTTACTTCTATTTTTATTAAAAGTCTTCTTGTAAGAAACTGAATGCTTTTTCATTGTTCTCAGATCCAAGGGTTGGGTCTGTGGTCACCTATGCAAATTGGTGAGGCTTTTTATCCAACATTTCCCAGGAAAGGGGGGGTGCAAGTGTTGGGAGGATTGTTCATTGTTCTTAAGATCCAAGGGTTGGGTCTGTAGTCACCTAGGCAAATTGGTGAGGCTTTTTACCAAACCTTGTCCAGGAAGTGGGGTGCAAGGTCTTGGGAAGTATTTTGGGGGGAAAGACGCGTCCAAACAGCTCTTCCCCAGTAACCAGTATTAGTTTGGTGGTGGTAGCGGCCAGTCCAAGGACAACGGGTGGAATATTTTGTACCTTGGGGAAGTTTTGACCTAAGCTGGTAAAGATAAGCTTAGGAGGTTTTTTATGCAGGTCCCCACATCTGTACCCTAGAGTTCAGAGTGGGGGAGGAACCTTGACAGGGATACATAATAAAAGACAGACAACAAGGGAGGAGGCTACTGTGATGCTGGCTGACTGAAACAGTGGAAGGAGCATGCTTCACCATCATGGTTGCCACCCCACTGTCTTCTGGGACTCCGTACCTTCTTCATCCCGATCCGAAGGCATATTCTGACCAGACTGGACCAGAGGGAGAAACCCTGATGACATTGCCACCTCCACTGGCTTCTGCTAAATCCCAGCCATCACCTGGGAAGGGAAACCTCTCGTCCCCCACCACCAAATCTGTTAATTTCCTTCCCTACCTTATTTCTTCTCCTTCCCATCCACAAGAACATAAGAATGGACATACTGGATCAGACCAATGGTCCATCTAGCCAATATCCTGTCTTCCAACAGTGGCCAATGCCACATGCTTCAAAGGCAATGAACAGAACAGGGCAATCAAGTGATCCATCCCCTGTCATCCAGTCCAAGCATCTGTAGTCAGAGGCTTTCAGACACCAGAGCATGGGGTTGCATCCCTGACCATCTTGGCTACAAGAGTCATTGATGGACCTATTCTCCATGAACTTATCTAATTCTTTTTGAACCCAGTTATAGTTTTGGCCTTCACAACATCCCCTGGTAATGAGTTCCACAGGTTGACTGTGCATTGTGTGAAGAAATACTTCCTTTTGTTTGTTTTAAACCTGCTGCCTATTAATTTCATTGGGTAACTCCTGGTTCTTTGTGTTCTATGTGAAGGAGTATAACACACTTCCTTATTCTCTTTCTCCACACCATTCATGATTTGCTAGATCTCCATCATATCGCCCCTTAATTTCCTCTTTTCCAAGCTGAATAGTCCCCATCTCTTTAATCTTTCCTCACGCATTAAGTTGTTCCATACCCTTAATCATTTTTGTTGCCCTTCCCTGTACCAACTCCATCAATGCCAGTCCCAAGCCCAGATCAAAAAGGAGGAGTGTTGGTTGATGTGGTGGCTTCCACTCACCATTAAAAAAAAAAGAAAAAGGTCTAGCTACAGAAACTACTCACATAAAACAAAAATCATGGCCTGAGGAGGATGGAAAGCGTTCAGATGCGCACATGACAATGAGTGATCAAGTCCATCAGGAAGTCACCCACTCGATGGTCCAAATTCTGATGGCCAAAAAGAGTACATCCATAGCTACCTGGACTGTATGAACTCTAAATAGTGCAGGAAAATTAGCACATGTAATCAAAGAAATGGATCAATATAAAATTGACATCCTAGGACTTCATAAAGTTAGAGAAAAAGATCAAGGTATGATAACATCTGGAGAAAAAACAATGTTATATTCAGGTGGAACCAAACATAAGAGAGGTGTAGGAATCATCATGAATAGCTCTGCAAAGAAATCACATGTGAATTGGCAGCCAATATCAGATAAGCTACTGGCAGCTAGAGTCCACTCTCTGCACATCAAGCGCACCATAGTCCAGGCATATGCTCCAACAAATGATGCAGCTGAAGAGGACAAAGAGATTATATACAGAATTGAACAATGTAATGAAAGAAATACCAGACCATGATCTTGTCCTGTTTATGGGAGATTTTAATGTCCAGATCAGAAATGAAAGACGAGGTTGGGAAATAGTCATCGGCCCACAGACAATGGCACAAGACTTCTTGAATTTTGTGCCGAAAACAATCTTAGCATCTGCAATTCTTTCTTCCAACATAAAAACATACACAAAAAAACATGGATTTCACCAGATGGCCATACACAAAATGAGATTGACTATATCAGTGTTAGACACAAGAGTATTCAGAGGAGCAGATATAGGGAGTGATCACTATTTGCTGAAAGCAAACATCGAATTGAAGTTAAAGCGCTTAAAAAGAAAGAATGTGCTGAGAACGGAAAAAGAATGCTTACCAAATACTGCCCTTGAATGGAAGCCAGAAAATGCAAGAAGAGAGGAAGACCGCGAATAACATGGAAACAAATAGCTCTGAACAACATCAAGCCCCTCAACATGAAATGGGAAGATTTGGAGAGAAGGACAATTTACAGGCAAGGATCACAAATGTGGGTAGCCCAATGTGCAGCAAAGCACGGGATGGACTAAGGTCTAAGGTTCCCTGTACCTTTTCCATTTCTAATATATCTTTTTCGAGATGGAGTGACCAGAACAGCATGCAGTATTCAAGGTGTTGGTGTACCATGGATTTATATAGTTGCATTATGATATTTCCTGTTTTATTATCTATACCTTTCCTAATTGTTCCTAATATTCTGTTAGCTTTTTTGACTGCCACTGCACATTGGGTGGATGTTTTCAGAGAACTATCCACGAGGACTCCAAGATCTCTTTCTTGAATGGTAACATCATTTTGCATGCATGGCTGGGATTATGTTTTCCAATGGGCAACACTGAATTTCATTTGCCATTTTGTTATTCAGTCACCTAGTTTTGGGAGAGCCCTTTCTAACTCTTTGTAATCTGCTTTGGACATCTTGAGTAATTTCGTAACATCTGCAAATTTTGCCACCTCACTCTTTAACCCTTTTTTCAGATCATTTATGATTATGTACTGGTTTCAGTACAGATACCAGAGGGACACTGCTATTTACCTCTCTCCATTCTGAAAACTGACCATTTATTCCTAACCTTTGTTTCCTGTCTTTTAACTAGTTACTGATCCACGAGAGGTCCTTCCCTCTTCTCCTTTGACAGCTTAGTTTGTTTAGGAGCCTTCAAGGAAAGATTTTGTCAAAGGCTTTCTGAAAGTCCAAGTACATTAGATCCACTGGATCACTCTTGTCCACATGTTCGTTGACTCACTCAAAGAATTCTAGTAGATTGGTGAGTCATGACTTCCCTTTACAAAAGCTGTGTTGACTCTTCCCCAACATATCATACACTTTTGCCCTCTCCCTCTCCTTTGCCTTCTAATAGAAGTCTGAATTAGCTGGCCAAGACTGTATATTTTGCAACACTGCTGTAAGCCTATGACCAGAAAGGCAGCTAAATGCAATGCCCTAAACAGCCTAAGGCTAATACAAGTTTACCAGGTTGCAGAGTGACTGAAAAGACCATGTGCTGTGCCTGTGTTTTTCAGCAGCGAGGTTGCAAGTGAAAGTCAACACCAAGACAGAAGCTGCATTTTTTAATCTTTGCTGTTCTCTTCTTTTCCCTTGTGTATGTGTTTGTCTTGTTTTCTAGACAACAGAACTGGACTTCAGCAACACCACCACCACCACCGATAGCTCCAGCCCACCTCAACTAACTTCTTCTCTCCTCTCCAAAAGCACAGTTATTACCATTGAGAAGACAAACAAGGGCGGGTAGGCGTGGGAGGAGTTCCTTTAAATGTAAAGTGGTTTAATCATTTTTCCTTCTTTTTCTGTATCTTTAATAAAAGGTTAAAAGAATTCTTAATGGTGTGTTGACCATGGTAATAAGCATGCTAAGGTTTCTATATACAAAACGCCAAATCTTGTTTAAAACTGTTTAATGTTGGACAGTTTCAGTGTCATGTTAACACCTTTTACTCTTTGGGTTCTTTTATTCTATCTAAATTAACAGAACAAGTAGCAAGTTATTGAGCAAATCAAAATAGTGGTAAACTTTGCCCTAAATCTCTGTGTGTCAGTTTCCCATTTATAAAAAAGGATACAAATCTTTCCTATTAAACAGTCATTCATGTTTGTGAGGTGCTCAGACACTACAGTGACTGGCACCATAGAAAAGCATGTGAGGAAATGAATAATTCCGTATCCACTGCAGAATTTGGATGGGGTGCAGTAAATGAAGGATACATCTGCACATTGGATGATGAGGATAAGAGAAATATTGAAGAGCTATCCGCTGAGTGAGCCCCATCTAGCCTGTGCCCTACTGGAGGAAGGAGTCCTGTGTTAAAAATTGTATGTGATCATGTACTTCACAATTATATTAGAACACATATGCACAAAGGAGCAGAATGAAGACTGCAGACAGCCTAAATTCTGGCATTTCATAATTTTTGAATGCTCGACTTTGCAACCTAAACAACATATTTTTAATTCAGAGTTTGTTCTTTTTTTATAGATAACATATTATTAGGAATATTCTAAAAATACCAACTGAGAAATTAAAAGCCATAAGCCAGAGTCGCCTGGGACCTTTTTTGCATGACTAGGAGCTCAGTCCCATGAGATCAAACACAATTTATTCTCCTCTCATACTGCATGCAGGCTGTCAACCTGGCTGTCACCCCTGATACCTGATTCCTATCTGTATGTCATTTGTAAAATGCCTCATGGTCCTTTAGGATGAAAGGCATAATATAAATGCAAGCTCCGATTCTCTATTTCTAGCAGAATATTGAAAAAGGTTTATTCATTCCAAATGTGAAAAATGACAATGATACATGCTACTCCAATAAGTGACAGTCCCTTTTGAATGCAACCATTGGTACTCCTGATAATTCATCCCCGCTTTCATTACAAACACTTCCCTTCGGCACTGCCACTCTCCCAGCACAATCAGTTATCCGGCAGTACAGCACACAGCAATGCTTGCAACATCTTGCTTTACGAAATATTGCAGCACTCTAAAATGTGACATTTAATCAATCAGAAACTTTGCCAATAGATTCACAATACTAAATTTGGACCAATTTAACTTTACCATTTTAGTTAATCTTTATATTTTGATTGCTGTTTATAATGTGGGATGAGTAAGAGTCAGTATCAACAAGCAGTTTCAGCATATGCATGGTAAAAAAGGTGACATGGAAAAGAAGATGCGCATACACCATAGAACAGTCACTAACAATCCTGGTGGTTTATTGTCAAACTGTTCACTACAAATAATCGCATTTTCAAAGACAGAATCAATTCTGCAGAATATAAATGTGACACAAGTAGTAGTTAGAGCACCCATTCCGATACCAGACTGCCTTCTCTCCAGCACCATCAATATCCACCCAGCACTTAAAGGGTTCCCACTCACTCCCAATCACCAAAACACAGACATTTTTAGGATGTGCCTTGGCGGATGAAATTTGCCTCAGTGCAGGATTCCTGCATAAGATCCTTTATAACACTGGCAAGGGTTTAAGTGGGGTTGGAACCTTAGACAGGCCCTCTGTGCTGCAATGAAATTCACCCTATATTTCCTCATGCCACAGTCCCTGTAACAGGTGCTCATTTTTTTAGACAACAGATGACTGATTTTCAACTTGGCTTTTTCTATTGCATCTATCGCTGAAGTCTCTAAGCAATGTAAGATATTCTCATACTAACTTTCAATAGTATAAGGACAACTCATAAATAAAGCTGTTCTTTATTTAAGGTATGTTCTAATTCCCATTACTGCATACAGGAACTGAGTACTTACCTTTGACATTAGGCTTAATGTAAGAAAACAGACTGAGTTCTACTGGGTTTTCAATGAGAGATATGGCCGCAGGTTCTAATCCCAGTTGTTTGGCCCTTTGAGCTTTGGTGCCTTTACTTCCAGTTTTATATGGTGCAGACTGGGGAGGGAAAAGAATAGTTGTAAAATGTATTGTTATTTAAAAAGGCAGAGATCAACATTTCTGCCAAATCTAAGCTAGGCAACATATTTTGGGTCAACCGGAACATTTGTAAATGTGTGTCAAATTCACCAAATTGTTTCAGTCAAAAATACCCCCCAAAATCAAAACATTTTGTCTTGACCTCCTCTAAATGAAAGGTTCAATTTTTTGATTCAAAATGACTTTTTATTTCAAAATATACTTCAGTTTATTTACAAAACACAAAAAAGCTCAAAAAAATAAACAAAATGTTTTGTTCAATCCTAAACTATTCTTTCCCCATTTTTCAGAATGGCCAGTGAACCACAAATCAGTTATTCTCACAGCACTAGTCAGAGCTACAGTTTTTCAATACCTCTTCTTTAATTGTGCAAGATAAAATTTTACGAACATATTTAAAAAAAGAGACACTAACCACATGGTCCAATTCATCCAAAGTTTTGCAGTTTAATAAGGCTGTTAATAGACTTCCCGATAGCTTTCCTTCTTTCTTTATCTTCTGTATTGTTACATGTGTCTTCTTTGCAACAGTACTACAATACATGGGATTTATGTTAATAAATAATCACATTTCAAATCAGATGAAAAAGATTATCACTAAATGTGGTCCAACCCACTGGATCTCATGACAGCATGTTGTTGAGGCAGTGTGTTTGGCCTCAGAAGCCATGGAAGACTACACCTTATATCAGCCTCAAGGAACCCACTCTGACTAACGTTGTGGAAATCCTAATAATTTCGCTTCCATTTTAATATTTGTTCAACAATCAACAAAGCTTGCAATAGTTGGGGGGAGGATCTAGAAACCAAGCAAAGGGTGTCAAGCTAAGTATTTTATGCTTTGATGTTCCTTGTAACACTGCCACCTTGTGATCCAAGTGCAGCAACTCTGACACTTCATCTAAATAAGAATTTCTATTAACTACCTGGGAGCTAAATCCCAGGGTGATGAGCACCTGGAACTCTTGCTCAAGTCAACGGGAGCTGCAGATGCTCAGCACCTCTCAGGATCCATCTCTACAGTAGCAGAGAGTATTAGGGACGTCTTACGGTCCAGCAGCCACTAGGAAGTGAAATCATTACAAAACACTTGAGTTGGTCTGACAGTGGAGGACAATGGCACACATAATACTGCGTGCCCTCCCTGAACCCCCTTTCCTGTCCCAGGCATTCTCACCTATCTGGGGGGATCCCCTACTCCAACAACAGCCAGGACTGGAAGGGGGAAATCTCAGCACATAGAACCTTTACGTCTGTTCCTTGCCCACCTAGAGCACATCAAACATATTTTCAAAAGACACGCTAACCACTGCATCAAGTAGGAACTGTGGCAGCCCCGAGTGCCTCTATGGTGGAGTCTGAACTAACAGAGAGCTGTGGGCTGCTTCAGCAGCAGCTTTCTCTGCTTGACCAAATAAGTGCTCCCCACTCCCCTACTGTATTATTTGGAGAGGGTTGTTGTGTCTCCACAGGCCCAGACAGACTGTGTGCATGTGCACTGGGGGAAGAAGGGGAGTGACTCCCTGTCCTCCTTGCCTACTTATAAATATAGCAGCTTGCTCCTTGCACTCACTTCCTCCATCTCTGCTAAGTGTCTGTATGTGTTACTGGCTCCTGGCCTGTAATATTTTGGGGCTGCCTTCCATGCCCTCTATGAACTCCAAGGTCACATGTGCTACTCGCCTGACCCTACATGAGGGGCTGCTGGACCGACACCTGCTGCTACCAAAAAAGAGCCCAAGGCTTCTTTTCCAGATGTTCAGATGACAACACAAGGGGTGGAGCTTATTTCTAATTCAGGGCTACATACTTCAGGGGCCTCTAAATAAAAAAACATATTTAAAATAACTCACTGAGCAATCAGTAACCTAACTCTCTTTTTTTTCCTTCTGAAACAAAGTGAAAGGCAGGGGAGCATCAAGTATACCCCTGTCTTTAACTTTGAGTATTTTGGCTTTAAGAACTTTGTGTTCTTTCTTTTAAATGGGAACATTCTAGTCGGGATTTCCCCCCCTTGCATTACGGATGCATACTTACCACCTTCACAACATATCCTAGTGGGAATTATACTATTGCTCTTTTAGACATCATACACGCAGAGTTCCAAATTGTAACCAAGCACACAAGAAACACAGACCTGGCAGCAGGTCATCATTTAACTCCTTTCCCTCACACACACACAAATACACTCCTCCCACTAGATTACTTACCGTAGTTCTTCCAGTGTTTGCTGTACTTCTCGCAAGGCGTCAGCTTCCAGATTATTGACAAGCTCTTTTCGATACCGGGCAATGAATGGAATTGTGTTTTCATCATGGAAAAGGCAAATTATGTTTGCACATACCCATGGTTCAATATTTGTTCTTTCTGACAGGACCTGCCACAAGAAAACAAATAACTATTTTTAAAGCTGGTAAATTGGCTTAGTGTCTTCACTTTGGTTTCATATCCAGCCAGGATAGAGTGCTGTTTTGTGCACAACACTGCCCTCTGCTGGATGGAATGCCAGGCTTGCAAAAGCATGTGTCATATACTATAATACTGCTACAGGTACTTGAATTTGTACTTAAGACAAAAGAATGAGTTCTGGCATATAATGATCATGAAATAAAGTGGCCACTGTGGGGGGGACACAAGGGGGATAGGATAAACATGAAGCACCGGGTGGCCACAATCCTGTTATACTAGGTCAGTGGTGACCAGAAAGTCATTATTAAAGACTGCTCCATGTGTGATGTGACTTTGATAATCTCAGGCTCTTTCCTAACATACCAGGGTCAATATCGCAAAAACCATCATCATATTATAGGCACCTTTGCTATCAGTCTTAGTAGAAACCAAGGGCTGAATGTACCCTGGAATATCCTCAGCCATGCGGGTGGCTAAGGTACATTGATACAGTGTTATGGTGAAGATTATACTCCCTCTGTCAGTGTATAGCTGCTCTGTGGATAAACAGAAGACTTCAGTCTCCAGGGCACTAAAACTGAACTGAGGTGAGAACGCCATCAATCCTAACCAAAATATGCAATTTTCAAAATTAGGCCAATTTTCTAACAGAATAATCACCACAAAAAACCCATCCAAATATTAAAAATAGCTGCAGTAGGTGGTTTTGAAAAAAAAAAAACCTGGCATTGTAGAACCCTATATTTAAAAAAAAGAATTGCAGACTTTGTCCACTGGGAACCAAGATGATGCCATCAAGCTCATTTTACTGAAGTCTCAATAATTAAATACAAGCAGAATTTTCCAAGTATCCTAAGGCCTGATCTACACACAGATTTTGTACTGATATAATTCAGTGAGGGGTAGATTTTTCTATTGATATATTTCAGAGTAGCAGCCATGTTAATCTGTACCTGCAAAAAGAAAAGGAGGACTTGTGGCACCTTAGACACTAACAAATTTATTTGAGCATAAGCTTTTGTGAGTTACAGCTCACTTCATCGGATGCATGCAGTGGAAAATACAGTGGGGCGATTTTATATACACAGAGAACATGAAACAATGGGTGTTACCATACACACTGTAACAAGAGTGATCAGGTAAGGTGAGCTATTACCAGCAGGAAAGGAAAAAAACCTTTTGTAGTGATAATCAAGGTGGGCCATTTCCAGCTGTTGACAAGAACGCATGAGGAACAGTATGGGGGGGAATAAACATGGGGAAATAGTTTTACTTTGTGTAATGACCCATCCACTCCCAGTCTTTATTCAAGCCTAAGTTAATGGTGTCCAGTTTGCAAATTAATTCCAATTCAGCAGTCCATTCAGACGTCAAGAATTAACATTCAAAAACTGATCGGAGAACACTTCAATCTCTCTGGTCACTCGATTAGAGATCTAAAAGTGGCAATTCTTCAACAAAAAGACTTCAAAAACAGACTCCAACGAGAGACTGCTGAATTGGAATTAATTTGCAAACTGGACACCATTAATTTAGGCTTGAATAAAGACTGGGAGTGGATGGGTCATTACACAAAGTAAAACTATTTCCCCATGTTTATTCCCCCCCAATACTGTTCCTCACGCGTTCTTGTCAACAGCTGGAAATGGCCCACCTTGATTATCACTACAAAAGGTTTTTTTCCTTTCCTGCTGGTAATAGCTCACCTTACCTGATCACTCGTTACAGTGTGTATGGTAACACCCATTGTTTCATGTTCTCTGTGTATATAAAATCGCCCCACTGTATTTTCCACTGCATGCATCCGATGAAGTGAGCTGTAGCTCACAAAAGCTTATGCTCAAATAAATTTGTTAGTCTCTAAGATGCCAAAAGTACTCCTTTTCTTTTTTCTATTGATATAGTTATACCAGTACAATCCCTAGAGTCAGTATATGGGAATAAGCTCTTCTGGGATAAGTGCCCTTTATGCCAGTATAACTGCATCTACCCTACAGTAGTTTGCATCACTTTAACTGTCCTTGGATAGTTAAAGTGGCACAACTTGTATGTGTAGACAACGCCCCAAGTGACTTAGAAGCCTCTGAAAATTTTACTCTATATGACTATACAAACACACACATGCTCACCTGTGATAATACAAATCACATTTGAAGCTACATAAAATATCTTATGTACCTTACTGAGTACCTAGTTTATAACCAACAGCATAATGCACACACAGGCTTAGGTAATAAACAAGAACATGGGAGAACTTCAAGGAGTTTGCCCACAATATTTACAGGAATTTCTTCCCTTTAGAAGTCAGCAGAATTTCAAGAAAGTCAGGGAGAGAATTTTGATAATCTATTCTAATATTTTTAATGTAGTAGCAAGCTGTACAGTACAGTAGCATGAGTACGCTAAAATGTGCTGCTCTATTCCAGTCATGTCCCAGTGTTCCATAGCTACATACAATCTCGTAGAACGAGGGCATTAACTGGCTATTTCTACAACACCTGCATTTAAATGGTCATGATTAGGCTTCAAAGTTAATATTATACTGAGATGCATGAAGATGTTCTCACACTATTTGACATTATTGTTTTAAGTCTATCTGTATGAAGGTTCCATTCTGGTTGATATATATGCTGAAGTCTATCTCCAAAACAAATAGGCCATGATTTATCATACTTAAAACTTACATTTGAGAAATCACTATGAAGTCTGCAAACAAAAAAATCCTAAATTTTCAAGATTTCCATAGCTGCAGGGTGCTACAGTCTTTGAATTGCAACTCCCTCAAGCTCTAATGGTGATAAAGAGAAAGAAAGTGAGATTGTTCTGTAAATCGCTACATAATCTTTAATTCAAAGTTTGTCTACAAGTGACAAATGTCAGAATGATATCTGAATGGAAATTTGTAAAACTGGTTATTCAGAGGCATTTTATAGTGAACTATAACTTTCATCTGTGTAGCTTGTCATGGCCTATGTTTAATCTAAGAACAAACTAGTAAATAAAGTAACTCAAGCACTATTTATTTAAGAGTCCCATGCTACTTCCTGGAATGTGTCAACAGCTCTTATTGAAGTCAATAGGAATCACGAATGTGTACCACAGCCCAAGTTAGTCCTATTTCTGTACACTACAGTATAGTTTTAGTATAAAGAAATGGAAGAGATGTCATACCTGCACAATGTCCCAGTTCATTTCTAATTCCTCTTGGTGCTTGGTGCTTCCAGGATGTTTTACTGGTTTTCCTTGAGGAAGTGTTGTCAATTTTATCCTTTTTAAAGGGGGTTCATCAAATGTAAAATCTTCTTCATATTTCTCCTGCTTTACTTCATTTTCCATCAAAGGCGCACTTGTTGAGGGTATTTCATCACTATCTAGGTTATCCATCTTTCCTTGAATAACATTTATTTTTGTTCCCTGAGGCATTTTTGGCTTTTTAGTTCTAGTTTTTGGTTTGGGGTCTGTCTCTTCTTTAGGATGTAAAAGTTTCAGTCCATCTTTACTGTCTTCATCAGCAGCAATAGGCAAAGACACATTCTGCCAAATAAACCATCAAAATAAATTAAACACTGAATATCATGAATTAGTCCAATAAAAACATAACAGCTTTAATGTAAGTGTTGTCACATGGAGAACTTGATGGTAGACATCATTTCCCCAAGTTATGGCCCTATACTGAGAGGTGCTCAGAGCCTCACAGTTGGTGTTCAGCATTTTAAAATCAGGCCCCTAATTCAGTGCACCTTGTCTTAAGCACACCTTCAAAGGACCAGCAAAAAGATAACAAAAACTGCAGCCTAGTAGAGATGGGCTTTGAAGATCAAAGTAACTCTAGAAATCTTGGAATTATTTTTAAACTGCTCTCTTAAAACAGAGGGTTACCTATGGAGAGAATGTAGGCCGCGGGTTTCACTGCCTACATTGTGTATATATAATTAAGTGCTCTAACAGACTGAGCTTGGAACTAGAAAGCATCCCCTGAGTTCCAATTCCATCCCTTACACTAAGCTGTTGAGAAGCCTTGGGCAAGTCACAACTGGCTTGTGCCCCAGTTTTTCCATCAAAGTTCTTCTTTGGGATCCAGGAATGGACTTCTCAAAGGCTGGCAAACACAGTAAGAAAGGGAGCTTCAAACACAGGGGGATCTTATACATAGGACATGCACCCTGGAATACCTAAGCACATTAGGGTAAGTTACAAACAGAGTCGCTTCCCTCGTGATGAATATCCTCCCTGCAATTTTTTCTAATCTTGAGCATTTCGTGGCCCTACTCTTATATTTTAGTATCAAATATTTGATGAAAGACACAAGGAAAGTCATTCAAACATATTCATTAGGTCTTCAAACGGAACTGGCTTCACTGCTGCTGCGGTAAAGATTTACTGAAAAATATTCTGCCAGCTGCACTATGGAACCAACACTAACTCATGGTAGTATAACACGTACAGCATTTCTATCCTTTCCGTTGTGCTAAGAATTTACCTGGAGCACCAGAGTTGGGAAAAGGTGGAAGAGAATGCAGGCTCAGTACAACAAAATGACATTTCAGTACTGTTTCATTTCCTCTAAAGGAGGGGACGAGGTAGATAGGGGTTGTTGTTTTTTTATTCATATATAAAACCTCATGGCTATAAAGAGATATATGGCCTAATTCTCAGAGGTGTTGAGCACCTACAACTCTCAGTAGGAAAGTTTTGGCCATTGCATTTGACAGCTTTAGTAGTTTTGTGTGTCCTGCTTACAGATACCTACCGGCTCCTCTTTTACTGCTGTCTTCCTGGTCCTTTTCCTAACCACAGTTGACCGTGGAGCAGCAGCCTTTTTAGGTTTTGACTCAGGTTTTTTTGGCAGCCTACGTTTACTTGCCACTTTGCTTTTTGGTTCCCACTCCTCCTCTTCCTCCTCTGATTCAGAGGAGCTGAAACAAAAGTAAATATTGCAAGAGGAAAAACATCTGTAAGGCTATATCTATTCTACAGAGCCTAGACGGATACAGTCCCCTAAGCACAGACCAGTGTGGGAACACCACCTCCCCAAACATTAACTACACCAACAGCAGCACTCTTTTGTTAACACAGCTGCATTTACAATGGGGTTGTTGTCAGCATAACTATGTCGCTATGGAGGGTGATTTTTTTCAGTATAAGTTTTAAGTGTAGATGGAGCTGTTTTCTGAAGTAAAGGGAAATGGCCAGGGAAGATAAGCAGGAAGGGATGCAGAGCCTATAAGTAAAGCCTTTTATCCTACTGCAGTTAGTGGCTGGAGCGAAGTGCAGGATCTAGAGCTACTCCAGGCAGACCTCTGGCATTGCTAAAGTGGTACACAAGGGTTTGTACATGGTTGGTTTTGTTTTGGGGACTTTAGAGGTTAGTCTTTAGTCTAAGGGCTTGGCTACACTTGCAGATGTAGAACGGTGGGAGTTAAACCAGCCCTTGGAGATAGCAGCAGGGAAAGCGCTGCCGTGTATTCACACTGTCAGCTGCAAGCGCAGTAGCGTGACCACATTAGTAGCTCTTGCAAGGCCACAGAGAGCAGTGCATTGTAGGAGCTATCCCAGTGTGCAAGTGGCTGCTGCATGCTTTGGAAAGGGTTTGCAATGCCTAATGGGGCAGGCCCAGCATCACATGATGCGTTTCCCAATCCCATTGTTCTAGAGTACTAGAATCCTACAGTACTAGATTGCCAGCTGCTTTTCAAATGGCGCGATGGAGTGTGACAGTGAGTGTGTTGTGTATATGTGGGGGGAGAGACAGTATGTTTTGGGGGGCAGAGTGTGTGTCAGCATGCTGTCTTGTAAGTTCAGACAGCGGCAGGGGGAAGGGGGAAACCCCAACATCAGCTCCCACCCTCCACCTCTCTCTCTCTCTCACTCACACACACACCCCCTGCCTCTGCAGCAGGAGCATTCCACAGTAACGGTTTGCTTTGTGTCCCAGAGCAGATAAGTATGCCGGCTGTCAGAAATGGAGCTTTGAAAGGGATATTAGCATGCCTGTAGCCGAGTTCAAAACCATGACGAGAGTGGGGCCACTTGATTTCAAAGGATTATAAGACGGTTCTGGAGGCTAATCACAGTGCAGTAATGCAACATATCGTCTACACTGACACCTCAGCGCTCCAGCCAGGGTGCAGCAAGCCCTATGCTTCTCATGGAGATGGATTACCAGCAGCGCTCCAGCCACAGAGTCCAGGCGCTCTAAGTGCCTTGCCAGTGTGGACACCTCAGGAGTTAGGGTGCCTGGGGCTGATTTAACGCACTTTAACTTGCAAGTGTAGACAAGGCCTAACACACACATTTTGACATTTGTTATTTTCATCGTGTGTGTTAAATATGCAGGTGGGGGAAGGGGTGTTTTGTAAATTAATCCCTTTTTTATATTAATCCTTTATCTCCTCTGACCAGGGATCTTGAGAACACCCTCTGTTTCACTTATACTGCACCAGAATGAGCTCCCAACCTCATACTTGAAGCAAATTATATGCAACAATATGCATTACTGAAACCAAACAGGATTGTAAAAAATATGTTCTGTAGACAAAAAATTTGAATGGAAAATTAATCTTACGATTTAAGAAAGGAGGGTAACTCATCATCTTCTTCTTCTGATATCAGTGGTTTTGCTTTAGATTTTGCTATCCTTGGTAGAGTTGTCATCTGAAAGGAAGAGAGGTCGGGGGGAAAACCAACAACAATAAATTATAAAAATATTCTCTCTCATCTAGCTTATCAGAATTGTACCCTATGGAGTACGTTCTCCTTTCACAGTGTGGGAAATTGGCACACAAGTCTGCATGTAATATGATCAGAATATACTCCTATATGTTAAAGAACTTAGACGACAGCATCAAATCAATATAATCCCACAACACTTTGCTGTGGGGAAAATTACATATAGCCAATGCAGTCAATTTAGACACAAACCTATGCCATTTTTTTTAACCAATTTAAGTCAAAATAAGATACTTCTATTCCGAAATAAAATGATCCACAAACTTGCACCAAAACAACAGCCTGTTTTAATCCACACTTTTGTTATAACGCGTGAATGAAAACTGATTTGTTGTTTCAGTGCAAGCTTGTGTGTGGACCAGCCCTAACAAAATGGATGTCATTTCACCAACCTTATGGCATGTTAACAACAAGACATGCCAGACTTCCCCAAATCCAACGTGTACATAGGCAGCAATTCCAAATAATTAGCCCACAGGCCCTGGATTACAAACACCCTCTCTGATCAACCCAGAAACTAGGTTTAAATTCCAAGAATGTGGGTTAATTTTCAGAGAGACACAGCTACATATATTCCATACAACAATGGTGAGTTGTTAGACGTACACACACTTCCCTCAGAGACAAGTTGCATCCCGTCTTTGAATTTGGATACCACAAATAAAAACAATGTTTAAAAAGTAACTGTTTGCACATATATTGTATAAAACAATTACCAAAGCAAGAACAATTCTTTTCAAGATGTTATTGAATTAATAGTAGATAAGATCCTGAAATCATGTACTTACAGAGAATTGCCTGTATACAATTTCTGTAAGAAAATCTGGCAAGCCTCCACATAACTCTTCCCTCTCCTCTGTTCAGCTGTGTTTGGGTTCAAATATCCTCTCTTATGACATCACAGAGGATTGAGCCTTGACCATCAGTTAAGCACTTTGATTAGCTCATCTCTGGTGGCTTGGGAAACCCCTCTGCAGGATCCACTCCTTGCATTCCCAGGGAAATGGCTAAGTTACCCATTATTCCCCCATGGCTTTTGAAGTTGTTAGCCTTACATGTGCACAGACCAGTGGTAACGTGAATCTGAATCGCCCTTCTTAACATCTAGATGTCCTGCTAATTGAATGGGCTCTTAAAACTGGCTTTTGCCCTCTGGGATGACTAGGTCTTACTTTTTACATGGCTTTACCTATCAACATGTTATATCTATCCCTGCCAACAACAGGACATTGAAGTTGTCTCTGTGTTTCTGTTCTGCAAGCAGTGGGTACAACTCCGCAACAAATGTGCTTGGATTGGTCAGATTTTTTTTAAACTGATTGTTCCGTATCATTGTAAGCAGACAGGTGGAGTTTGTATCTCAGAATTATAAGACAGCACCTTCCTGCATTAAAGGTCTCAGATACCATGTCAGGAGCATAGCAGCCCCGCCCCCGCCCCGCCCCCCCCAAAATCAATTTGTTCCTTGGTGTTTGGGCAGTTTTTCCAGAGCAGGGTAAGTGCCCTGAAAACCACACATTTTCACACGTGAACCAGGTAACTGTGTCCCTTTGCAAACATAGCCCTTTAAATCAACCCCACCCAGACACTATGAACTTGACCTACTACCAACAATAGCTTTCAGTAGCTTTCCCCCATGAACTGGTACTAGACTGCTAGTGTTGATAGGACAAAACCATTTTCCAGCACCATTGCAGAAGACATGACTGAGCCCTACGTCAACCAGCACCAGCAGTTAAATTGCACTCAGAACTGGTTCCCACTGCAGAAAACATTTGTCAATAATAGATCATTTCTTAAGGCAGAAATCCCATTCACGTGAATGGGGGAATGTTGCTCTCTTAAAGGAGGCTATAAATCTGCACGGAACACACAGGACACTACTCACCTTTTAGCTGTCTAAGTTACTCTACAGTCCTCCACAAGCTGCACTGCTAGCGGTTTTCTCTCTCTGATACTCTTGCTCCTTCATGCAGTCACTTCTTTCTCCCCTTTCCTCTGATCTTTAAAGCTGAAAGGTCACTGTGCCAGACTCCTGCATGAATCAGATATTTATTGTTTTTACAAAAGACATATGAAAAGATATTTTGTTTCAATTTTGTAGCTTCTGCAAAATAACTACATTGAAAGAACATTATTAAAGTTTGTGAAGTTAATTTCTTGAAAATCAGGACATCTTAGTGTAATGGTTCAGGGTGAGTTGAACCTTTCACCTCTCTCTCGGTCTCTCCGTGGCACCCCTTTCAAGTGACAGGCCCACACCTACACTTCTTTCAAGTCCGACTCCTATGGTTCACCCCACTTTTAGACTGGGTCTCCAGGTTACAGCATCCCCATTTACCAACCATGCTTCCTCAGCAGGTCCAACGGGTTTTGCCCCTGCTATATATAGACTTCCCTTCAGGAGCCTGTGAACAGCATGAAAATACCACGACTTCAGCCAGCTTCTTCAAAACAACACCAAAGAGAGAAAAAAGGCTAACACGATAAAAAAGGCCCACACGCATATTGTCTTAGGCCTTGTCTACACTGGCAAGTTTCTGCACAGTGAAGCAGCTTTCTGCAGTGTAACTCCCGGGGTGCACACACTGCCAAGCCACTTAGCGCGCAGAAACTGCGCAGTTGTAGCACTTTAAAAAAACCACCCTGACGAGAGGCACACAGCTTTCTGCACCGGGGCTACAGCACTGCGGTGCCAGTGTAAACACCCTGCTGGATTACAGCGCTGTGACTGGCCTCCGGGAGGTGTCCCACAATGCCTGTTCTCACCTCTCTGATTATCGGTTTGAACTCTACTGCCCTGCCCTCAGGTGACCAACCGTCATCCCCACCCCGTAAAGTCCTTTGGAATTTTGGAGGTCCCCTTCCTGTTGGCTCAGTGACACATGCAGTGGTCTTAGCACATCTTTCCGGGTGGCCAGGCTTGCTCCATGCACGAGGCGATCTCCCGCTTGCAGCAATGCCGAGCTGCTGGATCTCGTCAGCATTTGGGGAGAGGAGGCTGTCCAGTCCCAGCTGCGCTCCAGCCGTAGGAATTATGATACCTATGGACAGATTTCACGACGCATGACAGAAAGGAGCCATGATCGGGACACACTGCAGTGCAGGGTCAAAGTGAAGGAGCTGTGTAACACCTACCACAAAGCATGGGAGGCAAACCACCACTCCGGTGTTGTGCCCACAAGCTGCTGGTTCTACAAACAGCTGTACGCGATACCCAGTGACAACCCCACCTCCACTGCGAAGGCCACTGTGGATACTTTGGTGGCTCGAATGCCAGTTGAGATTGGACCGAGCCAGGAGGAGGAAATCTTGGATGAGGATGTGGAGGGGGACCCAGAGGCAGAGGACGAATCGGAGGTCAGAGATGCATGCAGCCAAGAGCTCTTCTCTACCCCGGCGGAGGCTATCCAGTCACAGCTGTCAGATCTTGGCAAAGCGCAAACAAGAGAGGAGGCCCGTGGTAAGTGGATTTGATTTTGGGAACTGCTGAAGCGAGTTGTTGGGGGCAGGAGGGTTGCAGAAACCAGGCTTGTGTCTGTATGATGCGCACACCACCATATGCTTAGTCTGAGCGATGGAACAGGGTGTTGATTGACTCCCTCACTTTATTGGAATCTGCCTCAGATCTCCAGGAAACTCTCATGGAGATACTGGGCAATGCACTGCCGCAGGTTCTTTGGCAGAGCTGCTGTTTCTTGCCCCATCAATGGTAACTTTCCCGCGCCACTCTGCCGTCACTGGAGGGAGCGGGGGGGAGGCAGGGGAACCATTGTTGCACACAGCTGAGTTGCATAGGGGCCAGGGCAGAAACCGCAGGCTTGGAGAAGACCCTCCCTTGATTCTCTGCTCACCCTCAGCAGCGCGGTATCTTCCATAATGAAGACAGCCTGGGGAAAATGTGGGGACAGGAATGATTATCAGGCCCCCGCTACAGTGCTGGCTCTCCCCAAGAGCCATGTGCCCAGTGTACAGTAGGGTCCGGGAACACTGATTTACCCTGTCCCTGCGGCTACTCACCATTTTGGTGGTCTTGCGGCTCATGTGTGCTTCCCTGGGATCAGCCAGTTAGTGACAGGTGTGTGAAAAGTGGCTGTTCTTTAAATCACTGAATCAGTGGTCAGCCTGTTGCAAACAGTACTGCTTCTGTAAACGGTTGCGTCTTGGCTTCACAGAGATGACCTTGGGAGCCCAGCCTCCCTCTTTGTTATCAACGGCCGAATGGCTGTGCAGAATTAGAAAGCAGCCATGAAGAACTAAGGAGGACTTTCTGCGTGAGGTTATGATGCACTCCGCGGCCGAGAAACAGGAATTGAAGGAGTGGCGGGACAGCGAGAAGAGGGACCGAAAGGAGAACGTGGCACACCAGAATGAAGCCACGGAGCGGCTCTTAAACGTTACGGAGCGCCAACCAGACACACTCCAGGTGCTACTAGCACTGCAAACCGAGCAGCTCCGCGCCCGCCCTCCCCTGCAGCTGCAGTCGCAAAATTCTCTCCCTTGCGCCCCCCAGACACCGCCAACGCACTCTTGTCAGCCTCCTGGCTCCAGTCTGTACCCGCAGCATTCCACTCCTGCCCAGTCACAGTCCAGCCCTGTGGACTCCCAGTACCCACGGCACTCAACACCCATCCCCCTGTAATTTAGCCCTGCTGAAGTCCAGTACCCGCTGCGCTGTACTCCAAAGGAGAAGGTTGGATATGACCCCTGGACATACAGAAATCTTTAACCATCCCCCACCTCCTCCTGGAACCTTCCCCTCCCCCAACCTCCTCGGTGCGGATGTGTATTTTTGTTTGTCTCTCTCCTCCAGTTGCTTTTTAATAAAAGAATTGTGTTGGTTTGAAAGCAAATCTTTATTCTATTAATTGAAAGCAAACAGAGCCTGCAAAGCATCAGACAACTATCTTAAACCTTCATATTGCTTCGTCTGCACCAATTACAATCACCTCCTACCATTACAAGCACTGCACTCCCGAGCACAGCAACAAATATTAGTGGCTTTCAGCTTCAAATTGCTGCCTCAAGGCATCCCTGATCCTTATGGTTCGGCACTGCACCCCTCTAATAGCCCTGGTCTCTGGCTGTTCAAATTCAGCCTCCAAGCGCTGAGCCTCAGCAGTCCAGCCCTGAGTGAAGCTTTCACCCTTCCCTTCACAAATATTATGGAGCGTACAGCACGCAGTTATACGCATAGGAATATTGACATCGTCCAGGTCCAGCTTCCCATATAGGCAGTGCCAGTGGGCCTTTAAACGGCCAAAAGCACACTCCACAGTCATTCTGCACTTGCTCAGCCTGTTGTTGAACTGCTCCTTGCTGCTGTCAAAGTGCCCCGTGTAAGGCTTTCAAAGCCACGGCATTAAGGGGTAGGCAGGGTCTCCCAGGATCACAACGGCCATTTTGACTTCCCCTACAGTGATCTTCTGGTCCGTGAAGAAAGTCCCTGCTTGCAGTTTCCTGAACAGGTCAGTATTCCGAAAGATGTATGCATCATGGACCTCTCTGGACCAGCCTGCGTTAACGTCTGTGAAACACCCATGGTGACCTACAAGAGCCTGAAGAACCATTGAGAAATACCCCTTCCCATTAATATACTGGGTGGCTAGGTGGTCTGGTGCCAGAATTGGAATTTGCATGCCATCTATCACCCCTCCGCAGTTAGGGAAGCCCATTTGTGCAAAGCCATCCATAACGTCACGCATGTTTCCCAGAGTCACGGTCTTTTGGAGCAGGATGCAATTGATGGCCCTGCACGCTTCCATCAACACAAGTCCAACAGTTGACTTTCCCACTCCGAACTGGTCAGCGACTGATCAGTAGCAGTCTGGAGTAGCCAGCTTCCACAGTGCCATCGCCACACGGTTCTCCATTGGCAGGGCAGCTCTCATTCTCATGTCCTTGCGCCTCAGGGCTGGGGCGAGCTCATCACATAGTTCCATTAACGTGGCTTTCACCATCCAAACGTTCTGCAGCCACTGCTCGTCATCCCAGACGTGCATGACGATGTGATCCCACCACTCAGTGCTTGTTTCCAGAGCCCAAAAGTGTGGTCAGCACCTCCGTGAATGCCACAAGCAATCTCGTGTCGTAGCTACTACACGTGGCGAGATCAATGTCGCACTCCTCTTGTCTTTGTAGTTTAAGGAATAATACCACTGCCACTCAAGACGTGTTAGTCAGATCGGGCAGCATACTGGTCAACAGTTTGGGATCCATTCCTGCAGACTGAAGAGGCAGAGCACGCAGTACACAAACCGTTGAAAGATGGCGCCAAATACAGACGCAAGCACAGGGATTGCTGGGATGTGAAGCAATGCATCACGGGGCATTGGGAGAGGACCCAGGATGCCCCACGACCCCTTCCGCCTTCCCACAACTCTTACTGGCACAAGAGAAAGAGGTGCCCAGAGTGCACCACTCCAAATATCGCTGCAAGTTCCGCAAGTGTGAACACACTATTGCACAGGCAGCTCACAGTGTGAACACACAACAGCGTTTTCCCTTCTGTGCTCTCTGAGCAGTGCTATAACTGCTGGCACTGTGTAGACATACCCTTAGATAAGCTTAGCACTTCCCTCAAGCCCAATTTCGTCATGGTACCCCAGCACTGGGCTTGGACTACAACCTGTGTCTGTCTCTCAGCTTCTGGCTGAGGTTTCTAACTCCTCCCCAAGTCCTCTGATTCATTTTTCCCCACTGGATGTTTAAAGTGAAAATTGGCTTTGCATGTCACTTTCCTTGTGAATACCACCCAAGGGTGGTAATGTTCCAATAGTACGTAAGATCTCTGGAGCAGAAACTGTCTCTTAGCTACTTTTCTGTACTGCATAGCACAACGAGGGCCTAATCCTTAACTGGCATTCCTAGTTTCTACTGTAATACAAATGATAACCAATTCTAATACAGCAGCTGGGAAAAGCGTGACCGTCGAAGAGTGAACTCCTCCCAGAGTGCAGTACAGAGCACAGCTGGCGGAGCAGAGCCACCAAGAATTTAGCAAAGCAGAAGGCAAGGCGGCACATTTTTAGATTTCGGTCAGTCACCGTGGAACCAACTACACATACATCTTCATCTACACTATAAAAAAATTCCTGTTACCTGGACATTTGAATAAAGGATTCAGACTAATCCAGTTTAAAATGCTTTCTCTGCTTAGTGTGGACCAAACAGAAGTGTATTCATCACCTACACACTATTGTAATAATCTTTGTATGAAATATGCCTTGTGAGGTATCATTTGAAAACTAACACCTCAGTCAATAATATCATGGTGAAATATATGTAGCAGTAGTATATGAAAAGTTATGAATTCCCCCTGTATGACATTATTAGCACAAGTTCAAAATCAGAAAGCCCTGCCTAGGCAAAAGCTGATAAACAAGCCTATCCTCAACAAGGGAAAATATGTTTACCTCAATTTACATATAAGTAGCAAACAGGTCCTTGAAACAGCAAGAGGAGGAGATGGTAGGAAATAGAAAGAACAGTTTGAATTTCAGCAAACAGAAGTGGGGAAAATAAAAGGAACATGAAGCCTCCTTCACCACCAGACTCCATGTCTCCGTCTTTACTGCTTGAATACACTTTAGTTTGAAGGGTAATTCGCAAAGGAATCCACTTCAAAGGTTCACTGGACTATAAAAGAAAGTGGCAAAGAACCCCAAGTTGTCTCTCTTTCACCTAAGATGACAAAGACACCAGCACCTTTAGGCCCCTGGGAGAGATCCTGACTAAGGGTATGTCTACACTAGCAAGTTTCTGAGCCACAAGTTATACCACTTTTATTAAAACGCTGGAATTAAACCGCTGTGGCGTGTCCACACTGTGATCCTTGTGACGCTGGAGGGCATCCACATTAGCAGCTCTTGCAATGGCAAAGACAGCAGTGCATTGTGGTAGCTATCCCACTGTGCAACTGGCCACAGGATGCTTTGGGAAGAGTTTGCAATGCCTCATGGGGAAGGCACAGCGTCACATGATGCACGTTTCCCAATCCCATTGTTCCATGGGCATCCTACTACATTGCCAGCTGCTTTCAACTGGGGGGTGGGGAGTGTGTGTAACAGGAGTGTGCACGCGCATATGGAGGGGGGAGAGAGACAGTGTGTTAGCATACTGTCTTGTAAGTTCAGAGAGCGGCAGAAAGCAACCAGTCCTGAGGCAGGGGGAAACCCCAACATCAGCCCCCATCTTCCTCCCTGGGCTCTCTCTCTCACACACACACACAGACCTGCCTCTGTGTTCAACAGCACAAGCAATCCACATTAATGGTTTGCTTTGTGTCTCGGAGCAGATCAGGACGGCACCCAATGGCTGTCAGAAACGGTGCTTTGAAAGGGGAGGGGCGCATGTCTCCAGGACAGCCAAGTTCAAAACCATGAGCAGAGCGGTCAGTTGAGGCATTATGGGACAGCTCCAGAGGCCAATTACAGCGCAGAAAGCAATGAAATTTCTACCCTGGCATTGAGCGCTGGAGCCTCTGCACAAATAGCCTTACGACTCTCACTGAGGTGGTTTTTTTGCAGTGCTGCAACTGAGGAGTTTCTGTACACAAAGTGGCTTGGCAGCGTGCACATGTCTGCAGTTTGAGTGCAAAAAGCTGCTTTACTACACAGAAACTTGCCAGTGTAGACAAGTCAATCACCATCTTGCAAGAAGACAGTGTGTGAAAAGGGCCATCTTAAACAAAGCCTTGAACCAAAACTTGCTCTCAGCCCTCCACACAGCTCCTCTTCAGCCAGTAGGGAGGATGTGCACCACTGACAGAAGGAGGGTAGTGTGGACATCAGCCACCACAGTAATTACTGTGGTGGCCATAAGTTGACCTAACATAGGTCAATTTAAGACTGTAGTGTCGACATGCCCTAAGTCTGTATGAAAAATTATAATTTCCAGGAAGATAATAGAAGTGAGACAGGAAGATTCAAGGCACAATCACACATCAACTGTAGAAACTCCAAAGCTGGGGTATCTGAAATGCTGGTCCTGTTGACTGCTTGACAGAGCAGTTCATGGTTTGCTGCCTATCCCAAGTTCTGCTCTTATTTGGATGGGTCCCTCCAGTGTCTTGTAAGTCTAGCTTACAGAATGTTAATCAAACCCAAACTTGATGGTGTACAGGAAAAAATCCCACTGTTGTAATTGCCATAAGTAGGATGACCATATTTTCCCAAAGGGAACACAGGACAGCCCACAGGCTAGCTCAAAGCCCTCCCACCGCCCACCCACACGGGGCCAGCCGGAGGCCCCCCTCACTCCCCACACACAAGCCCCTGCTGCCACCCACCCACGCGTGGCCAGCCTGAGGCCCCCCTCACTCCCCACACACAAGGCCCTGCTGCCACCCATCCACGCGGCGCCAGCCTGAGGCTCCCTTCTAACCCCCGTGCACGGAGCGGTCCAAGCTACTTTCCTGAGCCCTCCCTCCTATGTGAGGCTGGCATTGCCGCTCGCTCCCCCCCCACATACACACACATTCCTCCATGCCCTGCTAGGGGTTGCACACCAATTTTTGGCAAAACTGTGCATTTGTCCAGTTTGCTCTTGCCAACTGATGATCAAATGGGACAAATGCCCAGTTCTACCAAAAAAGTCGGAATGGCTGGGTCAAGGCTTAAAAAAGGGACTGTCCTGGCCAAAACAGGACACATGGTCACCCTAGCCATAAGGCAACATCACAACAAAGGTAACCAGATAAGTGAAACACCACAACAGGTGTCACGGGAGGCATGAGGGAAAGCATGGGTTGCTTTTGGTATTAAGGAGATGTACATTGGAGGGTAAATGAGAAAAATGTCCACTACTCTCTTTCCTTTTCCTTCCTTACTACCTTAGGGATCTGATTCTATATATGGGAGGGTTCCTTCAAAGACTCATGCAGAGGACGAGAGAGTCACAGCTCTTCTAATTTACACCTCCGCCTTTATCCTGCAGCGTCTCCCCTGGTGTGGGTCCACCATAGCCTTTTGTAACACACTTCAGGAGGAGAGAACCCCGCTGTCCATGCCCTGTGGGCAGAGACTACACATTGGGGTTTAGGCTCCAGACACCGTGCTTTACCCTCCATACATAGGTGCTGACTTTTATTTTTCCTGGTGGGTGCTCCACCCCGACTCTGCCCCAAAGCCCCGCCCAATTCCACCCCTCCCTTAAGGCCCCACCCTCGCTCTGCCTCTTCCTGCCCCTGCTCCACCCTTTCCCCCGAGGCCCATGCCAGCTGCCGAACAGCTGAATGGCAGCCCAGCTGACAGCTGTGGCGAGTGGGTGTTGACCACCCCCACTATATTTTTCCATCGGTGCTTGAGCCCTGGAGCACTGACAGAGTCGGTGCCTATGCCTGATTCTCTCCTCACTTGTACCAGTGTAAATCAGGAACAGCCCCAATGAAATCAGTGGAGTTACACTGGTATAAAATTAATGAACCACAGGTGGTTCACCAGTCTAGGAATCAGTCTAATGAGTGGCGCTGTGGTTCACCAGCAGATATAAACCCAGTCTGACAAGCTAGAGAAGGCACGTCAGACTGGCAGTGCCAGCAGGAACCTGAAACACACTGCTTGAGCTGAAGAGCGTACTAAGCAGGGGTGAGTCTAGCTGGCATAACTATACTGGCCGTCATGTGCCAGCAATGCCCCTCTGCCATGTACATTGGCCAAACTGGACTGTCTCCACGTAAAAGAATAAATGGACACAAATCAGATGTTAAGAATGATAACATTCAAAAACCAGCCGGAGAACACTTCAATCTCTTTGGTCACTCGATTAAAGACCTAAAAGTTGCAATTCTTCAACAAAAAAACTTCAAAAACAGACTCGAACGAGAGACTGCTGAATTGGAATTAATTTGCAAACTGGATATAATTAACTTAGGCTTGAATAAAGACTGGGAGTGGATGGGTCATTACACAAAGTAAAACTATTTCCCCATGTTTATTCCCCACCCCCTCCACCCCCCACTGTTCCTCAGACGTTCTTGTCAACTGCTGGAAATGGCCCACCTTGATTCTCACTACAAAAGTCCCCCCCCCCCCTTAATAGCTCACCTTAAGTGATAACTCTCGTTACAGTGTGTATGGTAACACCCATTGTTTCATGTTCTCTATGTATATAAATCTCCCCGCTGTATTTTCCACTGAATGCATCTGATGAAGTGAGCTGTAGCTCACGAAAGCTTTTGCTCAAATAAATTTGTTAGTCTCTAAGGTGCTACAAGTACTCCTTTTCTTTATACTGGCAAAGGCACTGTAGTGTCAACAAGACCTGAATTAACCATGTTTTTGGGCAGTTAATTTCCCTTGTTTCTTGAGGAAGAGGTGTTAGGGAGGGGGGGATGATGGGAGGGCACCTGTGGGAGGGGAATGATCGGCCACTTTAGCTACCAGCTCTGCCCTCCTCCTGGCTTCACCATGCACCAGGTAGGGCTGGAAGGGCCATGGGAAGAAAGGAGGATGGTAACTGATCGGCTGTGAGGAGCACATCTACCAGCTGGAATAAGCAAGAGGAATAGCAGGAACCCCCAGACGTTGTATCTACTTCAGGGAGCTAGTGTAAAGGCAGGGGCTCTGCACAGCCCTCTGCAGTACAGGAGTACTGTTGGTGTGTGGAATAGCCCATTCACCTCAGTGGGGTGTGCTCAGATGAATTAGGACACTTGAAAGAGATAAACAGTCTAACACATTAGCTCTGGGTGGTGTGAAATGACCCAATTCCCCTCTACCTCAGTTTCAGTTGTGGAATACCATTGTTCAAGGTAATCTCACTATGCATGTCAGTTTTAGAGCAACTGGAACATTAAAATTTTCTTCTCTGGGGGGCTGGGGACAGTATCTGAGGAACGCCTGAACCAAATTATTCCAAACTTGCACCATTGCCCCTGTTGTGGCATACCAATATCCTAGATCAGGGGTCGGCAACCTTTCAGAAGTGGTGTGCCGAGTCTTCATTTATTCACTCTAATTTAAGGTTTCCCATGCCAATAATACATTTTAACATTTTTAGAAGGTCTCTTTCTATAAGTCTATAATATATAACTAAACTATTGTTGTATGTAAAGTAAATAAGGTTTTTAAAATGTTTAAGAAGCTTCATTTAAAATTAAAATGCAGAGCCCCCCAGACTGGTGATCACGACCCAGGCAGCGTGAGTGCCACTGAAAATCACGCGTGCCATAGGTTGCCTACCCCTGTCCTAGATAATCTCATTTTGTATGTGGATTTTAGAGTACTTTGAAAATTAAAAGAAGCTCATAATGCAATGGGAGGACATATATTGGGAACCTCTTGATCAAATGACCTAAATTTGCACCATAAATTCTACCCCAGTCCATCAATAGCTTTTTAATTATTGCTTCCCCAAAAGGGAAGTGGGTGGTGAAAATTATCCACACGATTGATCCCGAGAGAGTAATATCAGGATCAGAGCTGTAGTTTGAGCCCCAAGTATGTGTAAAAAGTAGTATAAGGCAGGGTGACCCAGGTAAGCAGGGTCTCACCGCTGCTGATCAGGCTGGTCTTCCACAGAGCAGAGGGAGCCCAGCCTGCACTCCCTGCTCACCCACACCTACCCCTGGCTGGAGCAGTGGAACAGCTCCCTAAGGCTTCTGGAGGACGGGCCCTACCCCCCACAGGGGGCTGAAGCAGGGCTGGGTCAGCCTCTGCTGCAGCAAGCCCAGGGGCCACAAAAGTTGAACAGCTGCTACGTGATGAACACAGCTGTCTACTAGCTGATCAGCGGGGGAGGGGTTGCTTAGGAACTATTGATCCCTGGCTGGGGCTGCAGCTCTATTGCCAGTGGGTGCTAAGCACCTGGAGACCCAAGGAGTCGGCGCCTATGCTTCCATATCTCCCCTTCAAGGTGAAAGTATTTTGCTCTCCTTAAGGACAGAATGTGTGAAACACCCACACAACAGTAGATTCCTTAAAAAAATAAAAATTGAGAAAGAATCAGATGAAAACAGAAGAAACAGTTCACATAGCAATATCTCTTCTGAATATTTTACAGGACCCAGAAAGGTAGTGTAACTCAGCTTAGTTACAGAGGAGGAAGTGAGACACGTAATGTTTTCCAACGCAATCTCCTTCTCTGAGCAACTTGGACTGTGTAACAACCTTGCGCTGCTCTATCCAGAGAAAGAAAGCTGGTGTACCTCATCTCCCCCATCTCCAATCCAAGATTGCATACCCCATTTTCCAGCCCAGGGTTCTCCAGATTCAGACATCCATAGCAACAGTCAGAGAGATGCTGTATTCCCCCACCTTCAGGAAATGTGCCACTGAGAAGACAGAGGCCCTTTAACAATAGTTAAAAGCTGCCATTCAAATGCTTAACCACCAAACCCAAAGCACTGCCTTCCACAGATACTTGGCTCTGACTGGGTTCAATTTATTCAGGACTCTGTTTAAAACCTTTTGTGCATCAAGTTTTCCCTTACCTATAAGTAGATGCTAGACACTCTTTCATGATGAGCTTAACTGGAAATCTGAAGGCAGGGCAGGAATGATGTCAGCATGCAATAGCCCTAGTGGGGGCTGGGGCAGGGCAGGCACAGGAGTACATGGTGGGATGAAGTGCATGGATTGCCACTCTGCTCTCTACATTGCCAGCTCAGCTGGTCAGTCTGCTGGTGTTTATAAAACACAGGACAAAAAATACTTTCATCCCCCTCCAAGGAAATCTCCCTAATCACAGCATGATACAATGATGCTACATTGCAATATCATGACATCGTATCTGCCTCACAGAATATTACTCTTTTGACTAGTATTAAAAAAAGTAAATGCTTTGCTATTCCCAGTGTAGATGCAACCTTGTCAGTCCCAGGATATTAGAGAGACAAGGTGGGTGAGGTCATATCTTTTATTGGACCAACTTCTGTTGGAGAGAGAGAGAAACTTTTGAACACACAGAGCTCTTCTTCAGGTCTGGGGAAAGTACTCCAAACATCACAGCTAAATGCAAAGTGGAAGAGATTGTTTAGCATAGATGATATTTTCATTCCTCTGAACTGACAGCTTAAACTCCCTCATAGATTTCCACCACAACTTCAACAACCACCACTTGTCCATTCAACTCTCTCTGGAACACTCCCTCACTAGCATCAACTTCCTGGACGCCACAATCAGCTTAAAAAATGGAACTCTACAGACTATTATATACCAGAAGTCCATGGATCATCACACCTACATAGATCCAGCAACCACCCCAAAGACCCCAAGAAATCTGTTATCTATAGCCAGGCACTCAGATACCATTGAATATGCTCCAAGGAGGAAGTCTGGGATGTGCACCTTAAGTCACTTAAACCGGACTTCAACAAAAAAGGACACTCCACCAGAGAAATAGATTGCATCATGCAACCGGCCACCCAAATACCCCGAGAAACCCTGCTTCAATACAGAAATAAAACCCTCTCTGACTACACATCCCTAGTTATCAACTACCACCCCACACTGGAACCCAGAGGGGGTATCAGCAAACAACTACAACCCATACTCAATGAAGATCCCATCCTGAAATAAATCTTTCCTAAACTCCCTCTTCTGGCCTTCAAATAATCCCCCAACCATGCCAAGCTCATCATCAGAAACAAGTTCCTCACAATCCAGGACACACCAACTCAAAGCAGATGCAAAAACAGATGCAAAACCTACAGACATATCTCCACTGCTACAATGATCAACACACCTCACAACACAAACTTTCAAGATCTACGGATCTTACACATGCCTATCACAACATGTGGTGTACCTCATCCGGGGCACTAAATGCCCCAACAACAACTATGTGCATGAATCCGGACAATCACTACACTCTCCAATAAACTCAGACAGCAAAATTTTAAAAGACCAAAAATACCCTATCACCTGTGGGTGAACACTTTTCACAGATTTCAGAGTAGCAGCCGTGTTAGTCTGTATCCACAAAAAGAAAAGGAGTACTTGTGGCACCTTAGAGACTAATCTATTTATTTGAGCATAAGCTTTTTCAATGAAGTGAGCTGTAGCTTACGAAAGCTTATGCTCAAATAAATGTGTTAGTCTCTAAGGTGCCACAAGTTCTCCTGTTCTTTTCACAGAGAAATCACTCTGTGTCTGACCTATCAGTTCTCATCCTCAAAGAAAACCTGCCCAACACTTTCAAAAGATGAGCGTGGGAGCTTAAATTCATAACTCTGCTAGACACGAAAAGTCATGGACTGAACAGAGCTACTGGATGTATGGCTTATTACAGCAATCTGTAACCCACTAACCCCCTCTGTTTGTCTTTTGATTGCAGAGGTGTTAATGGGCCACTCTACCTTGAACGGTCCCTTAGAATATGTGCTAAGTACTTATGCTGAACAATGTGTTCCACCTTGCATGTAGCTGTGATGCTTGGAGTACCTTTCCCAGGTTTGAAGAAGAACTAGCTCTATGTGGCTCGAAAGCTTGTCTCTCTCTCTCTAACACAAGTTTGTTCAATAAAAGATATTACCTCACCCACCTTGTTTCTCTTGCTATTCCCAGACATACTGAAAGGGTGAAAAAGACATACTTTTACAAAAATCTGAATTTTTACACCATTTAATCTGAAATGCCATAATCCATACATTTTAGACACAAGAAAATAATTTTGCCTGTACAACTCATTTAAGAAGTTAATGACACTAAAAGAGATGGAACAAAACTATTTTCACTTTTTTGATTTTGCTAAATTCCACTTTAAAGTTTTACCATCCCCCAACTGTGCGTTAGTCTATGGATCAGATTTGCCTCTTATACTAGTTTAATAAGGGTACAATTCAGTTTCCATTGAATTCTGTTTGATTCATCTATAAGTGAGAGGAGAATCGGTAGCTAAATCTCTACCTAATCTAGAACACAGATGTTAAAAATGATTTAGCCTTGAACCTTTTTAAAACAAAGTAGATTAAATCTGCCAAAACTTTGTTAATGCAGATTTAAGGCTCCTCACTGATGCCTCAAGACCTTCCAGATGAGCTAAATTTAAACTTCTGAAAACGAGGAAGTGAAAGAATTAAGTCACTTGCCACCCCCACAACGCAAAATCAATCCTGCCCCCAGCACACCAACAACACACGTACTAGCATTCTACTCTCAAAGATGTTACAGAACATTTGTGGAACAGAGCACATGAACACTTGGAAGACAAATTTTAACATCCTCTCTTTACTAAGGCAAAACTTAGTGTAGCGCCACGCCCTGGGGAAGAGGTCATCAGCAACAAGGATTGAACCTGGAACTCTGCATTTTTTTCAATGAGCCTCTACTGCGTGAACTGAAAGACTCATCTCTTTAATCCAAGTCTGCAAACGTTCATCAACCTGTGCGGCCAACCCATCTGCAGAGGGGTACATAGTACCACACCGACCTGATGCGAGTTACACTGGGTTTAAGTCAGGTATAGCAAACAGCTGCGACCTACACACGGCCTACACTCAAACACTGAGCCTAATCTACACAAACCACACTAGACTTGCAAAATGTTACCACTCCTTCATGCTTGCCCAGAGCATTTCTTCTGAGATATTTCCTTCTCTTACCCTCACTAAGCACTGGAGACCAGACACATGTCACCAGACTGCTGACAATCCCAATGATAAGAAGACACTTGTGTTCACCTTTGCGAACATAGCCTACAATACACAGCACTACCATGAAGCATACTTGATCTCTCAAGGTACTCATACACGTCTCTTCATATCACAGTCACCGCTCTGCCATGCTGCTCCACCCAATCCCTCCTCCATTCAATACAGCAGTACATAACACAATGAATATAGCTAAAATGCATACAGATAAATGCTGGAATTCAAATCTATGGAATACAACACAGACAGTGGCGCATTCTTTTAGTCCTTCATAACTACTTATGATCAATGATGTCTTAACTCAGTTCATGCAAAGCATACTGAGAAGAAGTGATTGCGCACCTGGAGATCAGTTTATGGCCTGAAAACTGAACGCAGATTTTCTCCCCCAAACATGCGCACACAAACACTCACAGATAGGGCTGGGGTGCAGAAGAAGAGGCGTGAAGGAAGGCGTGTAGACCATAAACAGGATTGTCCTTTTGGGGCCTCTTTATATTACAAAGATAGCGCAACACCATCACAAAAGAATGCGAATATAATTTGGGGATGTACTAGCAGGAGTGTTGTAAGCAAGACATAAGACGTAATTCTTCCACTCTACTCCACACTGACCTATGAGGGAAGATTGAAAACATTGGATTTCTTTAGTCTGTAGAAGACTAAGAGGGGACATGATAACCGTTTTTAAGTACGTACAAGGTTGTTACAAGGAGAAGGGAGAAAAATTATTCTCCTTAACCTCTGAGGATAGGACAAGAAGCAATGGGCTTAAATTGCAGCAAGGGCAGTTTAGGTTGGACATTAGTAAAAATTTCCTGTCAGGGTGGTTAAGCACTGGAATAAATTGCCTAGGGAGGTTGTGGTATCTTCATCATTGGGGATTTTTAAGAGCAGGCTAGACAAACACCTGTCAGGGATGGTCTAGATAATACTTTGTCCTACCTTGAGTCCAAGGGTCTGGACTGGAGGACCCCTCGAGGTCCCTTCCATGCCTACAATTCTGTGACTCCAAAATGGTTAAGAAAATATTTTTTGACATGTGGCAGGACTACAGCCAAGTCAGTCACGTGTGAACGGAAAGGAAATGCTCCCCGTGTCAGTCAGTTGCTTGTTGAATGGTGAAAAAGCAACTTCTAGTGGCTAAACTTACATTAGTTTAGAAATGATTAAATGCAAAAAGCTAGCATTAATGCAACGCTAAGTCTTGTTATCTAGTACAATATAGTCAAGAATTTCAAACCCAAAGGTTGCCCTTGCAGTGTTAACATCCTGTATATTTTATATGGTATACTCTAATAAACAGTAATACACTAAGGTTCACATTTAACCAGAGTTAGGAGTTATGGAAAGTATTACATTTCTGCAACATGGTCAAGTTAATTTAACTACCGCAACCTTATATTTTGAAATTTCATGACTGTTGAGTCCTCGATCTCATAACCTTGATGATGCATATGTTCTGGCATTTAATTTCCCAGGAAATTTTAAAGGGGAAAAAACAAAGAAACTCTGTCAGTAGTAATTCGATTTTGCACCTTACAAGCTCTATTCACTTGGCTGGGCTGTCTCAGTTTGAAACCATGACACTTCAAAAACCAAGGAGAATGATATTTTTTCTCATTGAAACAATCATACCAAAATCCTTCACCAGCAAAGAGGCAGATGTTTTAAAACTGTCTTCCAACTAATCCAAAAGTATATTTTCCCTACAAAGGACACTATTTTGCAGGTCTGCCTATGCAGGAAGCTCCCAAGTCTTTGCTAATCCTCAACGAATGGAATTCACCAGTCATCCTACCTGTACAGCAGGGAAGGCAGGGCCGGACCACAACATTTTAGCACCTGAGGCGGGAAGCTCAAATGATGCCCCCATGCCCCCTCGCTTGGGCCAAAACTTCGAAAGGTCTCAATTCTTCCTTCTTCCTGTTCTACTCCTCTCATGGTACTGCTCTGCTACCTACCCCAATAAAGGAGAACTAACAACTTAAAATGCCTTGTTCAAAAATTTTAAGTAACTCTTAAGTTAACTTTCAAACACCTGAACAGAAAATGTTCTTGTCTGCATAGTAAACACTAGCACTTTTATCTGTTTGAATAATCAAAGTGGTGCTTTCTGTGCCTTCTTGGTTGCAAAGATTTGAACTGCTTCCTGCTGAAGGTCCACAGTCTTGGCCAGCTCATGCTCTACTGAGATGGTTGCAAGGCCGACCAGCCTCTCCTGTGTCATTGTGGAGCATAGAGCATCAATATCGCGCATGTCATCATGTGTCAACACTGTCTCTAGTGCCCTGCATTGCTGGTGTAGGTCTTCTTCAGGTAAAGTGAGGAGGTTTGGAATATCATACAACATCCCAAATATACTGCTCTGTTCCTTGAGCTGCATGAAACGTTCTTCAGCTGACTGTATTGCACAATCTAGAGCACCTGGTTAAAGAATTCAACTTTGAATTGTTGTTTGGGGTCTCTTATGGGATTATCCCGTGCCTCGTAATCTTCGGTGACACTTCTATTCTTGAATGGGTGGGAAAATAGCTTCAGTATGAAGTTCCTCTGCTAACTTCTGTGCACTCTTCAGAACATTTTGAAATCCCTCATCTGACCGGTAAGACTGTAGGTATGACTTTGCTTTGTCCAGTTGTTCCATTGCTCCAGATATATCAAGGTCAACACCTTGGAGTCTCTTGCTTACAACATTTATTTCAAACTGTATGTCATTCCATAACGCTAAGCCACAAAGAAATTTGAAGTTATGTATGTTTTCGGTGATTCCATTTCCCTCTGCCACTGTTCTCCCACGAACAGTTCCTGTCATAGCATTATCCTCCATAACGGCAACTGTGGCATCATCTATCTTCCCAGTTTGGTGTTTGATAGGCTTTATCGCCTCCACTTGACTTTCCCATCATGGAGCACTCAGTGGATTCAGTGTCAGAGAGGATGTTCCCAGATGTTGCTTCAAAATTTGCCATCAATGAGTTGATGCAGAAAAAAAAAATACATAGATACTTTGAATTACATCAAAAAATTCAGCAGCCTCACTAGAAGCTGATGCTGCATCACTGACCACCAAGTTCAATGAATGAGAACTGCACGGGACAAAAAAACCTCGAGAGTTTAACTCTCGGATCCGTGTCTGCACTCCTCTGTTCTTTCCTCTCACGTTGGCACCACTATCATGGCCCTAACCTCTCATGCCAGATATCGCAATTCCCGTATCTTCCAGCTTTTTAAGAAGCACATTTGTCATACCAGCTCCTGTAGTATCATCAATGTCAATACATTCTAGAAAATGCTCTCTGACAGTCACCATTGCAGGGACATTTTCACTCGGTTCTGTTGTTGTTACAAAATGCACCATTAAAGTCATTTGTTCCGTATGGCTGATGTCAGGTGTACAGTCCAGAATAACAGAGTAATGTCTTGCTGACTTCAGATCTGCCATAATCTTCTGTTTGACTTTTGTTGCCAGAAACTGTATGATCTCATGTTGAATTGTTTTTCCAAAGTAGTGGTGTGTACACATTTCTTGTGTGGTGACTCTTCTTAGATGCTCCTGGAGTACAGCATCAAACTCAGCCATTAGCTCCACAATTTTAAGGAAGTTTCCATTGTTTGGCACATATGGCTGATCTGAAGTGCCACGCATTCTCACAATGGCAATGAGCCTTTTCAGAACATTTTGCCAGTAAAGAGACTCTGATGCAATCTTCTCTTGATGCTGATCATCTATCGTGGCCTTTAACCTTAGTCTCATCTCAAGCTCTTTCCACCTATGGAATGCTCTCTGGTGATCTGCTGCTTTCTCATGGCATGCCAGATTTCTAGCCAGATTTTTCCGGTCCTTTTTTCCTGTAGAACCCAATGTCGCTGGAATATTAGACTGGAAGAGTTTGCAACAAAAACAGTATGCAGCATTCTGGGTTTTTATGAGTACTTGAAGCCATGGCCTCTTCAACTTTGTCACCATTGGGGATTTCATGCCAGTAACGTATTGGATGGAAACTTCTATGTTCATTGACTTTGGGGGGACATGAAGTTTTTCACATGCTGTAGCCCACGTAGTACAAGGAAGACCCTCAGGCTACTGCTCAAGTGGGTCCACAGTCCTGGATCATCTAGACTTAAGGAACTAAACTCAGCAGCAGCTGTTTCTTGCGCCTCCACCACACTCTTCTCCAATCTACACTTTTCTTCAGGAATATGCACGGTTACATCCATTTGAGATGGAGATATGGATGCTGCAGTAGCTGCCAGGTCACCTGCACTCTGACTAACTGGAAGATCAGGCATCGCCTCACCACTCACATCCTCACTGGGGCCGGAAGGCTCACCATGAACATTTGTGTCTATGTATCTCAAGAGAACTCCTTCCTGCTTAGATAGAAAAGCTTCCTTTGCTTTCTTTCTTTTTCTGAATACTCCCCCAGAGGGGCGTTTTCTTCTTTCACTCATGACTGCTGTTCTGTCCCAGCTATAGTGGCTCTCAACACTCATTTGAAGGGGACAAATAAGCAGACTGGTAGCAGAGCCTGAGTGAGGGAAGATATCAGCATCTTAAGGGCCTAACTGGCTCCTACTACTTCAGTTTACTGCCTGTTCTCCTCAAGTGGGTTCAGGGAAGCAGCAGGAAACAGGAAGCTCCCTGAGAAGCTGGTGTTAATCAGTCCAGGCTCCTAGGGGTGCTAAAGAGGTACATAAGAGGCTCCTCCTCCTCTCTCTGCCTGCAGCTCCTGCTGCTTTCTGTTATTCCCTCTCACCTTTTCTCCTGCCTGCATGTTATGTCTCTTGTGCCTTCCAGCACAGCACTCCACCATCTCTGTGCATCTAGAGCAGAGAGAACACATATGCACCAGCAGCAGACACAATTTTCTGCACTCTGGGTCCTAGTGGGGGCCCCCCCAGCCCAGTCTGGCACCTGAGGCGGCCGCCTCAGTTCGCCTCATGGTAAGGACAGCCCTGAGGGAAGGCAACAGAATATTAATAATAGCAACATTTAGTGACTGGGCTTTGAGAGGAGTTTTAAGTTTGCCCAAGACAGCCCCAAAACAAACTTTAACCAACACAGCAAGAGCTGAGTAGTAGGTTGTTACAATACCTGGAAAAAAAACCATGGATTCTGCGGGGGGGGGGGGGGGGGGGAGGAGTAATTTTTTACCACATTGTTAATACCAACAAAATAGTCCAGCTCTACACAATATGTATAGTTGCTGCCATTTATTTTCATCATTTTAAGGCAACCCCATTGCATTCTAGAGTCAGCGTGGGAAGAAGCTGTGGGAAGAGAAACTCAAGAGGTGTGAGGACCACACAGCCAACAACAAGCAGAAAACACGACTCACACTACTGCTGCTGGAAAACTTTGTTCTGATATCAATGCTGTCAGGTTTTCCTGGCCATTCCATTTTTGGACCATTAAAAATTAGAATTCGGGGGGGCGGATGAACTTACCAGAGTCCTCCTAGGGCCAGATCCTGCAAAACTGCCAGCAACTTTGCACACAAAAGCTGGTGGAGTCGATAGCCAGGGTACGCAAACGCCACTGGAGAAAACAAGTCAAAGGTGCTTGGGGGCAACATGAGAAGTAGAAATCTGAAGGGCCCCAATACCAACTGGAGGGAGAGAGAGAAAGATGAGGGTTACACAGCTGGCGAGGACAGGACAGACATACAGGGTGGGGTGAACAGCTAAAGAGCACCCAAAGCTGTCTGGAGGGGGAGAGACAAGGGTTCCCAGGAGCTGGAAGGAAGCACAGCTGGAAGGGAAAAATGCCAGTGTGACATAGAACGTGCTCCCCCCATCCCCAATTTGCTCCCAGTAGCTGTGAGCAAAGAGCATGCACAACTGGTCATGCCAATAATAAAATTCACTTTGCATTACTGTTGTTATATGCATGGCTGGGGTTAAACAGCAATTGTTGCTACACCAATGAATCATCATCAGAAAGTACTCCTGGCTAGGCCAGGAGTGAGAACAGATTCTTAGCTGTGCATCATCAGGGCAGTGAACTCTGTAATAAGTACTCCCCTAACCCACCCCCCATGACCCCACTCCTCCATGTGACAGGTGAGATATAGCCCCATACTATGTAGCAACCTGTCACTGAATGAGAAGAAGGATGATAACTGAAAAGTGGACAGAGGATAATACCTCAAACACAATGAAGTCCAAACCTGGACAAATATTTACCACCACCACGACCACCTAGGTTGTATATAGCACTTTTGGTCCACAGATCTCAAAGCACTTTACAAAGGAGGTCAATATCAGCATTCCCATTTAACAGATGGGGAAACTGAGGCAGAGAGAGAGAAGAAAATTATTTCCTCAAGGTCATCCAGCAGACAAGTAGCAGAGTCAGGTATAGAACCCAGGTCTATGCACTAAAATCCCCTTTCAATTAGTTTAATTCAGTGGCTTGCATTTCACTCAGAGATAACAGAGCAGTGTGTCTTTTTGCGGGTTGGTAACCACTGCACCGCTTGTCACGCCAAGAACAAAATTCATTTTCCATTATTGTTAAGTGTGTGATGGCGGGTAAATAGCAACCGTTGCCCCATCAGCAGAACGTGCTTCCGGCTGGCCCAGGGTCCAGAACAGATTTTTCGCGGTCGTGTGATGGGGGGGGGGGGGCCAGGCCGTGTTAATCAACACTCCCCTTAACCACCCCCCACTCCGAGGTGCCCCCTTCCCTCCTGCAGGTGGCTGCCCGCTCCCCTCCGAGCCGCCAGCGCTCTGCGCCCCGCAAGCCGGAGACAGCGCAGCCTGCGGGCTCCCCTGGCCGCGGCGGCTGCGGGCCGGGTGCGCGGTGGCAGGGTGAGCGGCAGCGCGGAGCCCCCACTCGTTTCCACCGGAGAGCTTCGTCCCCTCTGCAGTCACGGGGCCGAGAGGCCAGCAGCCGCCTCCAGCCCACCCCGCTGCGTCGGACCCTTCCTGGCCGCCCGGCGCCGGCGCCAGCCCGCTCCCCTCTGCCCTCTCCCGGCACCGGCTCACGCACCGGTCTCCCTGGCTGCTGCTGGCGGCGGCTGGAGCCGGGGCTGGGTTTGAAAGGGCCGCCAACCAGGCCGCGGCTGCCGGGCCTAGTCCAGCCGCGCAAGGGGAGGAGCAGGAAGCGGCGGCCGAGCGGCCCCGGAAGGAACAAGCCCGGCGCCAATCCGCGGCCGGGCCGAGCGTGGCCCGGCTGCCGGCGCCGCCCTGGGTTTGGTTCCCGGGAGCCCCGGCTCGGGCTGGGCGCTGAGTTCTTAGCAGCCCGCCCCGCCCCGCCAGCCGTTGCGGGCTGGGGAGGGCTGTTGCGCCCCCGACACCGCCTGCCGCGGGAGCAGCTCGTTCGAGGGGTAGCTCTGGCGGACATCTTCTTTGAAGGCAAAGTTCCGCTTGAACGCAAAGCCTGGACACCTGCTTCACCAACTCCGGTCCCCTTTAGCGCTTTCACCGTGGTCCAGTCCAGCTCCTGTCCAGTCCTTCCCCGTCCATGCTGTCTTTATGTATCAGGTGCAATCCCCGTCCCAAACAAGCCTATTCCAGTAGTTGGCACCCTCCATTTATAGCCCTTCATGCCCCTGCTAACCCCACTATTATTTACTTCAAGAGTGTAATGTGTTTATTTGCAGTTATACAGTTCATGCAAAGCATGGCTCAGCATAGACAGGGCTGGCAGAGCCTTATTCATACCTTAGCCCAGGAGTGGGCAAAATACGGCCCCGGGCTGGATCCAGCTCATCTAACATTTCTGTCCGGCCTGCCAGGCTTTTTGGCCGCCCCCTCTCTGGGCCACTAAAAGTCCCACGGCTCAGGAGGGCACTCAGGCAGGCTGCCTGCCCGCCATGGGCCCCATGCCACTTCCGGCAGCTGCTGGCATGTCTCTGCGCGCCCCTGGCTGGGGGGGAAGGTGGCTCAACACACTGCGCTGCCCCCAGCACTGTCCTCACAGCTCCCTTCGGCCGGAAACTGTGCTTGCGGGTGCGGGCAGCGCATGGATACACGCTACCCCCTCTCCCCCAGGGTGTGCACAGAGACGTGCAAGTAGCAGCCGGCCACTTCCGGGAATGGCGTGGGGCCATAGCAAGCAGGCAGCCTGCCTGAGCCCTGCTGCGCCGCCAGCCAGGAGCCACCTGTTGTGAGGGCCTCCTGGCCAGAACCTGCACCCCAACCCCTTGGCCCAGCCTGGAGCCCACTCCTGCACCAAACTCCCTCCCAGATCCCACACCCCTCACGCTCTTCTGCACTCCAACACTCTGCACCAGCCCAGAGCTCCCTCCTGCACCCAAACACCCTCCCAGACCCTGCACCCCCTCCATTAATATAGTAGAAATGTGCGGCCCGTGATGACTTACCAAAATTCGTGGCATGGCCCCCCTGTGAAAATTATTGCCCACCCTGTCTTAGCCTAATCAATGTCTGAAAGATTCAGATTTGCATTCAACCACTAGATGTCTCTGTGTGCTGTACAGCTTTAGTCCCGCCTAAGCAACACAGACAAAGCTGGAACTCAAGCTGTGGGGAAGCTTATTCCTGAGGGCATTCTGCGCCCAAAAATTAAAAATTCGGTGCACGATATTTTAAAATTCTGCAAGTTTTATTTGCCAATAAATAAATGCAGAGGCTACAGCATAGCAATGGGGAGCACAGGCCACTGGCTGCTTGAAGGTGGGAGATCACCCTGGAGCCTCCCCACCCCGAACCCTGGGGACACGGACTCAGTGATGAGGCTGCACCCTACGCTGACACAGCACAAGGCCCGAGCCTGCCCCAGAAACACCCTGGGACCCTCACCCTCTGCGCCAGGTGCACCAGGTGTGGGACAGGCAGGCTCAACCAGGCAGGATTCAAATGTGGATGGGGCTTGGTGTGGGGGGATCCAGGTGTGAGGTAAGAGGATTCTGTGTGGGACAATCTGGGTGCAGGTAGCTCAGTGGGGGGTCTAGGTTTGGGGGAATCTAGATACACAGAGGCTCGTTAGGGGGGTTCCAGGTACAGGGTCTTCCAGGTGAAAGTGTTTGGGTCTCAGCAGAGGGGTCTGGGTATGGGGGCCTCAGCTGGGGGGTCTGGATGCTGGGGGAGTGGGGCTTGGTGGCGTGCAGGTCTGGGTGCAGCTAATTGGGGGTAAGTGGCATGGGGGTCGGATGTGGGGGATCAGCGGGGTGCAGGGAAGTGGGGCCCATCAGGGTCGCGGTTTGAATGCAGGGAGTTCAGTGGGGGTGATCTGGATGCAGGGATGGGGGTCTGGAGGCAGGGGTCTGGATACAGGGGTTGAGGCTCAGTGGGGTGAGGTTCGGGTATGCAGGGCTAGGGGGGTTCTGAGTGTACAGGGTGAGGCTTAGCAGGGGTATCTGGGTATGGGAGGTCTGGATGCATGGGGGTTGGACGGATGGGGGAGCAGCTCCCTGCACAATGACCCCTCCCCCCGCAGCTGAGGAGTGATGGGTGCAGGAAGCAGTGGAGGATGCTGAGCTTCCTGAAGCTGGGGGAGGTTTCTAGGAGTATGTCTGACACAGCCACTCCTTGCAAGGGAAGAGGAAGTCCCGTCCTCTCCTGCCTCCAACCCAGCTGGAACTAGCAGCTGATCCTGACTCAGGGTAGGAGCTACTGGCTAATGTGTCCCCAGACCTGTGGTGATTTACCTCTCTGCCAGCTGCTCTGGGTGCCTGAAACAATGTACCTGTACAGCTACGGAGTGGTGCATGGCTGGTCTTTCAGCTTCCCTTTGCTTCCCTGTGAGAAAGTCATTTTTCTGCAGGGAAGCAAAGAAATCTGCAGGGGACATGAATTATGCGCATTCACAGTGGAGCAGAATTCCCCCAAGAGTAGAAGCTGTTTATCTGTAGTTGTTTAGTAGCTGTTTTGTTTAATAAGTAATGTGATTCCATGCAAAGAGGATACTAAGTACTTTAAGAAATGTATTAAAAAGGCATTAACTTACATGAATACCTCTTCCATTATATCAGCCCCCCACCCCAGAAAAAGTTTCTTTGCCAAGGCATGTGTTGGGAATCATTGTGAACACAATTCTTGAGGATGCTACACCGCCACTGGAGCTGTTAAGGAGAGGGAATAGTGCAGAATTGGTAGGCTTCTGTACAAATACGAACATCTGTCTAAAGCACTGTTATGCTCAGAGGTACTAGCAATTGCTTGGACCAAAACATCTTTGAGATTGAGTGTGCACTCACCCTTCACTTAAGATAGTTGTAAGAAACACTTAAGGGGCCATATCTAAAACCAGGCATAAAATATAGAATCTTTCCAGAAACTAGCAGCGTGGCCCAGATCCCCATGGGAAGGGGGTTTCCAGAAACTAGCACCATGGCCCTAATCCACAGATGATTCCGTGGGGTATTATGGTCAGGTGTGTGTGAAGGAAACTGAGAACACACAGAACAGAGAGAGAGAGGCAGTAGCAAAAAGCAAGAAAGCCAAGCAGTAGCCTGTGAGGGCAGTGTATGACTCTGGGTAATGGCTATGGAGAGAGCTTTGGGGAATAGTGTTGTCTAAAAAGGGATTGGATCTGTACGCTAAGTAACTGCTCCTTTTGTTCTTGGTTCCTCCTGGATTCGGAGGAGCAGAACTTTGTACATGCCTTGTAAATAAACAAGCCTGCACCAAAGAAAATATCAGCCTCCATCATCTATTTCTACTCTTAACTAGAACATCCCCCAGGGCCCTGAACTATGATGAGGCACTCAGGCCAAACAGGAGCATACAGTACTTATATGGCTCCCAATAACTTAATGCCTGAGTACTTCACAAGCTTTAATGTGTTTATCTTCATAGCACCTCTGTGAGGTAGGGAAATCTATTATCCCCATTCCACAGATAGAGGACGGAGGTTCATTAATTTAAATGGAGGTTAGCAGCCTAAATACTTTTGTGAATCTAGGCCTAACTGACTTGTCCAAGGTGACACAGGAAGACTGTGGGAGAGTAGGGAAGTGAACCCAGCTCTTCAGCTAGCACCTGAACCACTGGGCTATCCTTCTTCTTTACCCAATCGTCTTCCTCTCACTCAAGTCTTCTGCAAATGCCATGGCCTGTGCAGGACTTCCCTGTAGATCTTAGGACATCCAGAAGCTAGCAGAGCCCCATCTTCTAGCTGCATTGTAGAGCTCAAACTCTAATCCTAAACTGAGGACGCTTCATGGAATATGTCTGTGCCCTGCTACCACCACATCCCACCTCCAGAAGAGGAGCAGCATGCACAGAAGGTCTTGTGTGGGCCGAAGAACAGAGTCCAATATGCTGCAGAGCCAGCACTCCTCCTTCTCCATCCACAACCAGCAAGATCCACTGTTTTATGAAAGGAACAATGGTCTGGGATTAAGGCACTGTCAAAGGGTGGAGTTGCAGGAAGCCCTGGGTTCAGTTCTTGGCCTATCTCACCTTGAAAATCACTGAGGGTCTTTCAATTGACTTCAGGGGGCTTTGGTTTAGGCCCTTATTCATTCTGTGCCTGACTTCCTTCTCTGTAAAATGGGGATAATCATACTTCCTTACCTCACTGGGGTGCTGTCAGGATAAATTAATGTTTGTGAGATGGTCAGATTTAATTTTGCTTTAATTTAATTTGGCTAATTTAGCTACAACTAAGAGATCTTGGAGTCATGTAGATAGTTCTCTGAAGACATCCATGCAGTGTGCAGCGGCAGTCAAAAAAGCAAACAGGATGTTAGGAATCATTTAAAAAGGGATAGAGAATAAGACGGAGAATATTTTATTGCCCTTATATAAATCCATGGTATGCCCACATCTTGAATACTGCATACAGATGTGGTCTCCTCATCTCTAAAAAAGATATACTAGTGTTAGAAAAGGTTCAGAGAAGGGCAACTAAAATGATTAGGGGTTTGGAACGGGTCCCATATGAGGGGAGATTAAAGAGGCTAGGACTTTTCAGCTTGGAAAAGAGGAGACTAAGGGGGTATATGATAGAGGTATATAAAATCATGAGTGGTGCGGAGAAAGTGAATAAGGAAAAGTTATTTACTTGTTCCCATAATATAAGAACTAGGGGCTACCAAATGAAATTAATGGGCAGCAAGTTTAAAACAAATAAAAGGAAGTTCTTCTTCACACAGCGCACAGTCAACCTGTGGAACTCCTTGCCTGAGGAGGTTGTGAAGGCTAGGACTATAACAGGGTTTAAAAAAGAACGAGATAAATTCATGGAGGTTAAGTCCATTAATGGCTATTAGCCAGGATTGGTAAGGAACGGTGTCCCTAGCCTCCGTTTGTCAGAGGGTGGAGATGATGGCAGGAGAGAGATCACTTGATCATTACCTGTTAGGTTCACTCCCTCTAGGGCACCTAGCATTGGCCACTGTCAGCAGGCAGGATAGTGGACTGGATGGACCTTTGGTATGACCCAGTATGGCCATTCTTATATTCTTGATACCATGATGGTGGGGGGCATAGAAAACCGTATAAATAAATACATATCCCTCCTTTCTCCTTGTGGAAGTAGAGAAGAGTATTTAGCTCTATAGTCTTCACGCAAGTTTATGTTGCTCCACATCATGCAAACCAGGACTTCTATTATTCTTCCTTATGACAATAAATATTTTCACTTTAACACTGGAAATACTATCTTAAAAGTATTATGATATATATTTCACTGTGATGACTGCTAAATTTCAGTCCCTTTCTCATTTATATCTATTGTTTAACATTTGATCAAAATGTTATGGAGTTCACCACATGTGGAAAATTTTATGGGTGCTGGTTTGCTATAGTCATAGCAACAACAATGTGGCAAAAAGGATATTACGTTGAAACCTCCTTGCAAGCTCCCACTACCGTAAAAGGGCTTCTGTTTTGTATCATAAATATTTGTAACTTGTGGTCATAACTACCAGCCAGCCAAATCCAGGAATGATAACTTCTTAAATATAACTGAGGTGTAATAAACTTGAATTATTCATATTTTTAATATTAAGTATTAATAATAAATGTGTTTAACCATCTGAAATTAATTTAAACTGAGTACTCAACACAGGCACTCTCTTTCCATGAAACTCACCTGACCTTCATAGTTTAGTTTTGGACTCCAAACCTGCAGACACATATGCACACACTTAACTTTATACACATCAAATATTTCCATAGCTAGATCCTGAGCTGGTGTAAATTCACTTCAAGAGAGCTACAACTTTACACAAGTTGAGGATCTGATCCAAAGAAGTTAATTGCTCAGATGTTTAAAGGTAATCAAGTGGGTAAGTGTTTGCAAGATCAGGGCCTGACTTCAGTGCTAGTTTTGTCCACATAAAGACTTAAGTAGCAATTGTGTAAGAACCCAGCATTAGGGAAATACCTGCTGACAAAGACAAACCTATTGTAGTTTAACTAATTAATGTAATTTGCAAAAATTCATGTTAGGAATTCTGGGACAGAACCTCAGCTAGTGTAAAACAATTTAATATGCTAATTTACACTAGTTGAGACTCTGATCCCTTTATTTGGCCCTTTAAGGTCAAACTCTGCTCTCAATTATATCAGTGCAGCTCCATTGAAGCCATCCTTTATGCCTCAACACACTACATAAGTATGCTCAGAGGTTATGTGAGTTTAAATAATATTAAATATATGTAAACATTTGATCTGCTTAATTTTTTAAAGTATTTGCAATGAAAGTTTTGGATGAGACAAAAATAACGTATGTGTCATCCAGTTCCTTTGAAGCACTGCATTAGAATTCCTGTGTCTGAGTACATATCACAGAGCCAACTTCCCTCACTTCTATTAATAGTTTGAAATTAGGTCACCATTCTTGTAAGAATGAGCTAAGTCTATACCACTGATTTTAGGAAAGTTATCTTTATGAAAATGTTGGGGCTTTTTTCCACACTAGTACCGTTTGGCACTGCAGCTTATCTTTACTCAGTAATATCTGCTCTAGCAAATGTATTCCATTCTGCCAGGTTCTCTAATATTTGTTTACAGTGACCCCTGCTGCAAGAGATTAAGACAGACATCACTTTAAGCCTTTAAAATGTGTTTAACAATTATTCTGATATTCAATTGAAAGTACCCATCAGTAGTAAGATGAGGTAAAGAGTCTAAAATCTGGAAGTCCTCAGAACAGTTTGAATTAAAACTGATCTGCTCATTTTGACAGGTTTCAGAGTAGCAGCCGTGTTAGTCTGTATTCTCAAAAAGAAAAGGAGTACTTGTGGCGCCTTAGAGACTAACCAATTTATTTGAGCATAAGCTTCCGTGAGCTACAGCTCACTTCATCGGATGCATTCAGTGGAAAATACAGACACTGAATGCATTCATGGAAAATACAGACATTTCCACTGAATGCATCCGATGAAGTGAGCTGTAGCTCACGAAAGCTTATGCTCAAATAAATTGGTTAGTCTCTAAGGTGCCACAAGTACTCCTGTTCTTTCTACTCATTTTGGGTTTTTTTCTCATAAATATGTAGAATTTTCCTTTCTAGTGCAAGGCAGCATAAACACAAACTAAAATAGTTTTTTGTTGTCCCAGATAGAATGTTTGTTCTGTGTTATTGCTAACTTTCTTCTTTCAAGGGTTAGGCTTGACACCACTGAAATCACTGGCAAAATTCCCATTCATTTCAGGCCATAATATTAATAAATTATTAGTGCCCCAATTGAGGAAAGCACTTAAATTGGTGCTTAAATTCATCTCTGTTCAGGACAGCATTCAGACCCAGATTAAGCAAGGTGCTTGAGCACATGCCTAATTTAAAACACAAGTGGTTCCATTGACTTCAATAGGACATAATAATAAGATTAAAGTTAAACACATGCTTAAATGCTGTCCTGAGTAGAGATGCTTTCAAGTGTCTGGGTTTAAATATGTTAAGCACAGTAAAACTATTGTTCACCTGCTAGATACAATCTATGTACATGTTTTTCTTCAAATATATGTGCATATCACATTTTTAAAAGCTATGTTAAAAAAACAAGATAGTAAAAGATAATACTTCACACACCTTGTTTCGCTAATATCCTGGGACCAACATGGCTACTGCATGTGTAAACCTTCTGCCAGGTGGAGCCAGCAGCAACAAGGGCCAGGTTCAGTGTCTAGCGGTTCCTTTTCAACAATACAAAACAAACCCAGCTTGAGCCCTCACCCAGTGACCTGGCCGCCTCTAAGAGGCAATAATTCCCCTCTCGCAAGCACAGAGTCTGAGCCCTGGTCTATACTGGGGGGGAGGGGGGGAATCGATCTAAGTTACGCAACTTCAGCTACGTGAATAACGGAGCTGAAGTGGACTGTACTTAGATCGACTTACTGTGGTGTTTTCACCGCAGTGAGTCGACTGCTGATGCTCCCTCGTCGACTCTGCCTGCGCCTCTCACAGTACTGTAGTACAGGAGTCGATGGGAGAGTGCTCGGGGATCAATTTATCGCGTATAGACTAGACGCGATAAATGGATCCCCACTGGATCAATCACTGCCCGCCAATCTGGCAGGTAGTGAAGACATACCCTGAGTGTAGCAAACACTTTAAATTAAAGGATGGAAGTAACTCAGCATTAATTTGGGAAAACACCACAATTGGGGTTCATAAACATAAACCATGAGCAAAAGACTCACCCCCAAGTAAGTTGGGCAGTGTCCTTTTCCCCTCAGGTTCTTAAGTCCAGCAACCCAAAAGTCCCTTTAATGTACCCGTCCCTTCTCTGTACCACGCTCACAGTTGCTGTCCTTGGCCAATGCAGCCCCAGAATTCAGAGGTTCATCCACAGAGTTCACCTCCTACCCTGTGTGGAGAGGAGGTAAGGAGGCAGCTTACACAACCACTGCTCGGGCACTTGCTCATCACCCCAACGGGCAATTGCCACAAGCCTCAGCTCTGCTCTGGCCCTCTTCACCAGCCTCCTTGCTGGCCGCTTGCCACACCTCTCCACCCACCACCCTGCTGGCCACTTGCTGCATCTCTCCACCAGCTACCTGGCTGGCCACCTACCAAGATGTCTTCAGGACCCCCCTCTTAACACAGCTCTCAGTAATTTCAGATGTTAGTAGGGGAGCCTTATTGCTGGTGCACACTGGGCAGTCTTCTGTAATAGAGACACTGTCCCAAAGTAGGTCTAATACTTCCACCTAGATATGTAACAAGACTGTTAACTGAATCTAAATTAGCTCTTTTATTATACCATGAAAAGAGAACAGCACAAACAATACCTAAAATCCCCACCCTCTCTCTCAACTCATTGGGCTTTGGAACCCATGTCCCCTGCCTAGCAAGTGCCATTCAGTTGAGGGTGAGTCCCTCCATCAGGGTATGCCAGGTACAGTTCTGCTGCCCTCGGTTCACACAACAAGGATAACAACGCTTTATTACTCCTGCCCTAATAAGAAGGAGACTGAGGATCCAACATCAGCCACAAGTGATCATTCTGGGCAAGCAATCCCATCCTGTTGAGCATCTAGGTAGGGAGGGTGTGTCCATGCAAACGAGATCAGCTTCTGAAGTCTTTTTCCACCAGCTCACCACTAGATGTCAGGGGAGAGCTCATTCAGGCTCTGCTTACACATGCATTAAAAGAATGTTATTTACAATGTCAAGTATAAAAAAGTTAAGAAAAGTCAGATTTACACCTGCCCTCACAATCTTAATTTTGCCCTGCTGTGCATCCATTCAAAATACTAAGTAACACAAGCATCCTGCTGAAAAAATAGTATATGGTTATATAATTATTTAAGACTATCACAAGGCATAGGTTTCATGGGCAACCTAAATTCTGGCATTTCCTAACTTTCAAGTTCTTGACTTTGCAACCTAAATAACATTCTTTTAACTTAGTTTTTTGTATGCAATTTCCTAGTTTAAGGATAAACATAAACCATGTGCAATATTAACAATCACCTGTAATTCTCACTAGGGGTATTTGAACCCTAATCTGCAGTACTCTAGCACAGATCACTACCACTTGAGCTACAGGAGCTACTACATTGTGGGAGAAGGGTGTGACTCCGAGGGGGTATGGACTGCTGGGTCCTGGAGGTGATCAGTAGAGAGGAGTTCAGGCTGGCCCTCCTTCTCTCTTCACCTCCAGGAAGTAGAGGATCTTCTGCCCCATGTGATACCCACAGGAGGCATTGTCAGAGACTAAATTATTAAATAATCTTTTTCAAAATCATTTAAAATTTTGTAATCCCATTAACATGAGTAAGTTATCAATAGGTATAGAGAGAAGACCCTGATGGAGCAGTATCATATACCAGATAAACCCAGAAGTTATCTAAGATTAAAAGAATTGTCCAAAGATAGGGTACACAAGTGTTCTCCAGTCCTTTCTATCATGTTCCCTTCATGAAAAGTTCTGAGCTGCCAACGCCCAGCCCTGGTTCACTCCCAACTCCTGCTTTCTATGACCAGGCTGACTTCCTCCACTGCAAACTTGTTCTCTCCTTCAATTTTGCCATCTTTCTAGCTAAACAGCTCTACTTTTCCAATTTAATTGAATCCCATATTCTCAATCCCAGCCATCTTCTTGTCACTTCTGATTCACCCCCCAAACCCTCCCTATCTCTTTCGTCCACTTCTCTCTCGGCACAGGATCTCACCAATTGTCTTCCAAAAGACAGCTGAAATGATCAGGGGACTGGGGCACATGACTTACAAGGAGAGGCTCAGGGAACTGGGCTTGTTTAGGCTGCAGAAGAAAAGAGTGAGGGGGGATTTGATAGCAGCCTTCAACTACCTGAAGGGGGGTTCCAAAGAGGATGGAGCTCGGCTGTTCTCAGTGATGACAGAACAAGAAGCAATGGTCTCAAGTTGCAGTGGGGGGGGGAGGTCTAGGTTGGATATTAGAAAACACTATTTCACTAGGAGGGTGGTGAAGCACTGGAATGGGTTACCTAGGGAGGCAGTGGAATCTCCATCCTTAGAGGTTTTTAAGGCCCAGCTTGACAAACCCCTGGCTGGGATGATTTAGTTGGGGTTTGGTCCTGCTTTGAGCAGGGGGTTGGACTAGATGACCTCCTGAGGTCTCTTCCAACCCCAATCTTCTATGATTCTATGAAAATATGATGTGACCTTTCTCATGCCTTCCCTTCTACAAGTCTCCACCTACAAGTCTCTCCTCCTTCTCCCCTACAACAGATGCACATATTTCTCATCTGCTCTTCTCCTCTAACCTCTCCACCTGTGCCAGTGACCCCATCCTAAATCCTGATCGCCCTCACACCTACTCTCATCTCCCTTACTCTTCTCCTTAACTTCTCACTCTTTTCCCTCACAATACAAACATGCTTTAGTGTCTTCCATCTTTAAAAAACAAACATTGCTCCACTAGCTCCCTCTCCCTCTATTGTATCAAACACAAGCTATGTGTCTTCACTTTCAAGGCCCTTCATGGCCTATTCCCACCCTACCTATCATCTCTCATTCACTATTGAGATGTCAACGCTAGCCTCCATCCCCCATTTGTTAAACTTTCAAACAAGCACATTTGTGCTTTCTCCCAAGCCCCCCTCATGCTTGGGATGAGCTCCCTGTAAACATCCACAAATCTACCTTCTCCTCCTTCAAAACTGTCCTTAAAAGCTCTCTTTGTCTGTGGTGCCCACACACAAAAATGCTAGTATGCTAAGACTGACCTGTCGTGCTGACCAATATTGTCTCCTTGTTCTCTTGTACTCCCCCATTGGTCTGTCTGTATCCCTCTGCTGTCTCTTGTCTTATTCTTAGTATCCCTGCTCTTTGGGGCAGGGGCCCTCTTTTTGTTTTGTGTTTGTTTGTACAGCACCTAGCACACTGGGGTCTTGGTTCATGACTAGGGCTCCTATGTGCTATGGTAATACAAATAATAACTGGGTGATGCAGAAGGGGAGAAAGTCAACAACGACAAATGGAGACTTTTGGGGAGATAATTCAATGAACAATGAAGACTGTTACTTTCCATTTTTCAACCCTCCTAACACTGCACTGTTTTTTTTTTTAAATAAATGTTCCAGTACAGTGTTAATTACACCACAAATGTGAGTTCATCGCTCTAGTCAGACAGCAGTGTTAAACCTCTACTCGTGTCCACACCCTGTCTAAAGGGTTAATCTTGCCCCGGTTGCTGTCATATCTGAGTGCCCCACAATTATTTATCCTCAAAACCCATGTGAAGTAGGAAAGTGTTATCCCCATTTTACAAATGGGGAACCCAGGCACAGAGAGGCTAAGTGACTTGCCCAAGGTCACACAGGAAGCCTATGACAGAGCAGGAAATTGATCCTGCATCTCTCAAGTCCAAGGATAGCACCCGAACCACTGGAGTTGACTGAGTGATGGCATATCCGCTTAAGTATACAACTGCATCCATCAGAGTAGCAAAGCTCCTCTGTTGACTCACCCTGTTAGCAGGTATTTAAAATCCTGCAAAATTGCTGCTGAAATTCTGCTAGCTCCTTGTAGCAGCTGTAGCTCTGTAACTCCATTCTAATTATAAGGATTGAGAAAGAGAAGTTGGGCAAGTCCTGGAAGGAAACCCTAGGGACAACCAAACCCAGGGAGGTAGCAGCAACTTAGGCTGAGGTTTAGGTTGTGTTTTTGTTTCTGGGTTACCAATAGAGCCTAACCATAAGAAAGAGGTGTGAGTTTGGATACTTCCTCAGATTTTGTGTGTTCTGTTCAGATGGGATAGAGACAGACTCAGCCCATTCACAATGTATAGTCTGAATAAACAGCTGATCAGACATTTCTAAAATAAGCACCCTTCTGACAACTTTATGAATGTATGCTTTTTTAAACTATATTTAATGGACTGTACCAGTTCTTTGAGGAAAACCTAACCGGAACCCAAGCACCCCACCCAAAGCTACTATTGGGGAAACAATAAAAGGCTTTGCTCCTCTACCTACAGCAGGGATGTATGCAAACAAGCAGAGTTATGATAATGTATTTGCTTGACAAAGGCCTTGTTACCCTTTACATTTTCCCAAAGAGATGTACCTCTCTATTCTCTGGGTAGGCGATGGGGAAGTCACAGATAAATCAGATCTCCTATAAGAAGGGCTGTTGTTCAGATGAAAGAAATAATATACCTTTGTCTTTGTCTGTTAATTTATCTTTTGTTTCAGCATTTGGGGACTGTGGAAGAAGGCATTTAGGTCATGACTCTCAGTAGAAACCTTTGTGTTCTACTCTGTTAAATCAGCTCCTGTACCAGATGACTGGAGGATAGCTAATGTGACATTTTTTAAAAAAAGGTTCCATAGGCAATCCTGGCAATTACAGGCTGGTAAGCCTACCTTCAGTACCAGGCAAATTGGTTTAAACTATAATAAAGAACAGAATTATCAGACACATAGGTGAATATGATTTGTTGGGGAAGAGTCAACATGGCTTTTGTAAAAGGAAATCATGCTTCACCAATCTACTAGAATTCTTTGAGGGGTCAAGAAGCATGGACAAGGGTGATCCAGTGGATATAGTGTACTTGGACTTTCAGAAAGCCTTTGACAAGGTCCCTCACCAAAGGCTGTTAAGTAAACTAAGCAGTCATGGGATAAGAGGGAAGGTCCTCTCATGGATCAGTAACTGGTAAAAAGACAGGAAACAGGGTAGAAATAAATGGTCCATTTTCAGAATGGAGAGAGGTAAATAGGAATCTGTACTGGACATATTCATAAATGATCTGGAAAAAGGGGTAAATAGTGACAAAATTTGCAGATAACACAAAATTACTCAAGATAGTTAAGTCCAAAACTGACTGCAAAGAATTACAAGGAGATCTCACAAAACGGGGTGACTGGGCAACAAAATGGCAAATGAAATTCAATGTTGATAAATGCAAAGTAGTATATATTGGAAAACATAATTCCAACTATACATACAAAATTATGGGGTCTAAATTAGCTGTTATCACACAAGAAAGAGATCATGGAGCCATTGTGGATAGTCCTCTGAAAACATCTGCTCATTGTGCAGCGGTAGTCAAAAATCTAACAGAATGTTAGGAACCATTAAAAAATGGATAGATAATAAGATAGAAAATATCATAATACCACTATATAAATCCATGGTACGTCCACACCTTGAATACTGTGTGCAGTTCTGGTCACTCTATCTCAAAAAATATATATTGGAATTGGAAAAGGTATAGAGAAGGGCAAAAAAGTGAACAAGGGTATGGAACAGTTTCCATATGAGGAGAAATTTAAAAGACTGGGACTTTTCAACTTGGAAAAGAGATGACTTAAGGGAGAATATGACAGAGGTCTACAAAATCATGAATAGTGTGGATAAAGTGAATAAGGAAGGTTATTTACTCCTTCACAGAACTGAAGAACCAGGGGCCACCCAATGAAAAATAGGCAGAATGTTTAAAACAAACAAAAGGAAGTACTTCTTCAAACATCACATAGTCAACCTGTGGAACTCATTGCCTGGGGATCTTGTGAAGACCAGAACTAGAACTGTGTTCAGAAAATAATTAGATAAGTTCATGGAGGATAGGTCCATGGCTATTACTGGCTATTAGCCAAGATGGTCAGGGATGCAACCTCATGCTCTGGGTGTCCCTAGCCTCCTCAGAAGCTGGGAGTGGATGACAGTGGATGGATCACTTGATGATTGCCCTATTCTGTTCATTTCCTGTGAAGTACCCAGCATTGGCCACTATCAGAAGACAAGATACTGGACCCGATGGACCATTGGTCTGACCCAGTATGGCCATTCTTATGTTCTTAAGTACCTTAATAGCTGTAAGTGCCATCTTTTAGGCTGGAAAGCTTTTCACTGTCAGAACTAGAACTGGTTTGAAAACGTAATTTTAATATAATGAGAAATTTCAGCATTTCAAAACTTGTTTTCATTTAAAATTGCAAAAAAAGTCAAAATATTGATATTTACTGTGAAACAAAAGTTCTGAAGTATGTTTCTACAAGGTTGAAACTTTTTATTTTGATAAGTTCAGATGGTTTTGTTTAGATAAGGTTGGAACATTTCATTTAGACTTGTGTTAAATTATAACAAAACTTAAAACCATGGTCAAAATTAAACATTCCTACTTTATCTAAACATTTTCATTTAATCAAAATGAAGTATTTTGATACCTTCATGTCAAATTCCAATTAAATCAGTAAGTTACTGTGAAATGTTACAGTTTTGTAGAATCAGCATTTTCCAACAGACAACTGTTGTGTTGGAAAACTTTCAACCAACTTTAGTCAGTACGTAAGTACTGAATGCACTTTTGTGCTTGCCATTTGCTTTTTACTCATCAACACAATTGTTATTTATACACTGTGACACTCTGTACCCCAAAGCAACACCCTGGCACCTAGGGATGTAAAAGTTTAACTGGTTAAGCGATAGGCATCAGTCTTATCGGTTTCAATTAATGGTTAAACTCCGCTGCCACCCCATACCCAGGACTCAGGCGGGACCCCTCTGCAGGGTGTGGAGCTGGTAGCCAGGATCCCAGGCTGGAAGCAGAGTTCCAGGCACAGGGCCAGCAGCCGGGACCCCAGGCATGGGGTTGGCAGCCGGGACCCTGGGCGCAGGGCTGGCAGCCAGGATCCTGGGCCAGCAGTGAAGTCCCAGGCATGGGGCCAGCAGAAATCCTTAATAGTTAACCGTTGAACCCAGGGGTTGGCAACCTTTCAAAGAAGAAGAGCCATTTTTTTGTTTTTGTCTTTGACCAAAATATTTCAAGAGCCACATCACACACAAAGTTACCTGTAGAGTTAGAATTTATCAGCTAATAATAATTTAACATATTAAAGTTTTTACTATTCACCAATACTTTTAATGCAACTTCTGCCATTTGAATTTGAATATAAACAGGAGGGGGCTCTGGGCTGGGGCAGGGAATTGAGGTGCAGGAGGGGATCCGGGGTCTGGGAGGGAATTTGGGTGCAGAAGGGGGTTCTGACCTGGGTCAGGGGGTTAGGGTATGGGAGTGGGTACGAGGTGCAGGCTCTGTCTGGGAAGCGCTTACCGCAGGCGGTTGGTTCCCAGCCAATGGGAGCTGTGGGGTGGTGCTTGTGGGCACAGGCAGTGCACGGAGACCCACTGCCCCCCTCCCCACAAGGGCACACAGCATTGTGCCAGCAGCCTGCCGCTTCTGGGAGCAGCGTGGGGCCAGAGCCCTGTTGTGCCGCCAGCCCGGAGCCACCTGCGGTAAGCACCTCCCAGCCAGAGCCTCCACCTCGCACCCCCTTAAAAAACAGCTCCCCACAAGGGGGCAGCCAAAGAGCCGCATGTGGCTCCATAGACGCAGGTTGCCGACCCCTGGTTTAACCAATAGAATTTTAATAGGTTAAACGGTTACTATTTTTAAACCCTATTTACATCCCTACTGGCACCCCCATATTTACCATGGTGATATGATTATGATATATTTTGTACAAAGTATTCCTGAGGTATCATTTTGAAAGTCTTGATCTCTTGAACATTAGTATCCTTTTGGATTATATGTGCTATCAAATGTAAAGTTATGTGTGTTACTGAAATATGTTGTAAGGTTGGAAACACTCACAATCAGCCTTTCAGGTACAACAATGGGACAGCCAGACACTGACGGTGGCCCATTAAGGGGAATACACACTCCAAAAACAGTATACAATGGAGACGTCTCAGAGAGAGCACGTAAACAATTGAGGCTGCTTGACTCATGTCATAACGAAAGATCTTTCCAGCAAGCTGGAGGAACATATAAAGGAGGGAAAGTGACATCATAATTTGTCCTCATTCCTCCTCCCCCACCCCCAAGCTCAACACCTGGAAACACATCTGGAGAACAAAAACTGAACTGAGGAGGTTGTCCCAAGTTGGAAAGGAGAAGCCCAGCTTGTGTATTAAAGAATTATGGCATCAGGGTGAGACACTGCTTTAAATCCTGTCTAGTTTATAGAACTCAGATTGGAATTTTATTTTTTATTTCTTAGGTAACCAACTTTGATCGGTACGCTTACTACTTATAATCACTTTAAATCTACTTTTCTGTAGTTAATAAATCTGTTTTATATTTTACCTAAAACAGTGGGTTTTACTTGAAGTGCATGGGAAATCTGCTCAGGAACAAGAGCTGGTGCATGTCCTTTCCACATTGAGGGAGGGGCAGACTGGGTAATAAACTTACACTGGTAAAGCTTCTAACCAGGGGAAGACAGTACAGCTCTGGAGTACTAGGCTGGGGACCAATGGGGTACTGGCTGGAGCCTCTCTATTGTTGGTTCATGAGTGGCTGGCAAAAGCATTCATGTAACTCAGCTGGGTGTGTCCCTGTCTGTGGATGGCTGTGTAAGTGCAGTATCTGTAGGGGTTTGCAGCTTGTCACAGCATCACAGTGTGAGAGGGAGCCCAGACTGGAGGGACAGAGGGCTCAGCAGTATTACAGATTGCACCCATGGAACCCGTCATATACACCAAAAAACGTGTTTGTGAATGCTTCTACCATTAGCCAGGCAACTAGTGGGTAATTTTGAAACCAAGAAGACTGTATGCAGTGCCAAAATGTATTCAGAGAATTAGAAACTAGTGAATGATTTCTTTTATTTCTTAGTTTTTATTTCCTCTTTCCATTTGAGAGAGGAATCTGTTATAAAAATAAAAAAACAATTTTTAGTTTAAGTTGGGATTTTATGTGTGTAGAAACATCCAAAAACCCTAAGGATCAAAAGTAGAACCACTTAAGCTTCCATGGTATGGGGCAAATTCAGACCTGTACTTCCATTGTCTGCAGTGGAGTTGTGCATAGAAATTGATCAGCCTGTTTGTCACAGGCGGTTAACAGAACTGGCTCTTTTAGCTCAGCCAGTAGAGGCTTATGATTTTTAGATCCAGGGATCATGGGTTTAATTCCTGCTGCCCCTGGCCAACCCAGGGAGATAGTGTTACACCGTGATATAAAAGCCCACCCAGATAGGTTGTAGCAATGGTTTCTGATTATGGTTGTAACAGGCTTTAATCACATTAGCCATGGACACAAAATATGTCACTAGCATGGCAGGCTGTGATTGTGTTCAAAAATGGATTGAAAACAGTTAGACACAGTGCAGACACATTGGTCATCCTAATGGCCATTATAGTCAATTCAGCAAACCTAGTCGCAGTATAGCTCCCGTTTGAAGTATAAACAAGACCCTAACCATATTTTTGTAACCAGACTAAGCCCTTGGATGTCACACCATGGCTCATGGAACACATTAAATGTACCATCTACACTGAGAATTGGAGAACGTTGTTATTAGGTTCAGGAGCAATTGTCCTCAAACTCAGTTTTAATTATAACAATGGGCCATTGGATGGACAGTTTGTTTCTTGTGTCCCCATAGCTTGCACTATAGCACAGAATATAATGTACTCTGACCCCAAATTTCATAAATTCTAATGCTCTCTCCCACTAGCATTGAGCGTCTTCACCAGACAAGCTGCAGCTGCGCTGCTGCAGAACTGTAGGTGTAGACAAGCCCTAACTTTTACCTTCTATTAAATGCATGTATTGACACCCACCCAGTTACACAGCAGCCTACAAACTTCACATTCATAGTTCTCCACTGCCAGGAGAGGCTTCATGTGAAAGATGGCTGACATTTTACCAACGGATGAAGGATGGCTGTACCAACGCAGCTGCTCCACTGTAAGATCACTCGTGTAGCCGCTCCGTGCCGACGGGCAAGAGCTCTCCAGTCGACATAATAAAAGCACCTCCATGACCGCCGGTAGCTATGTCGGTGAGAGAAGAACAACACATAGCTATCAACATAGCTATGTGTTGTGGTATATAACACATAGCGCTGTCCACACCAGCACTTGTGTTGTTGTAACTTATGTCACTCAGGTGTGTTTTTTTCACACTCCTGAGCGACATAATTTATATCGACAAAATAGACATGGCCTCAGTGGCATGCTCTTCCATTAGCAATAAGTAAACTGCTAAATTCTCATTTCAGCTCCCTACTTTATCCTTTACTGGTGAAGAATAAGAGGATTGCAACTATCACCCCACTGAATATATAGTTGTGCATTTATACTGATGCACTGTTACTAATATTTGAAAGCTGGAATTTGCAGAGGTGGGTAATGGAGGGAGGCACCCAATATGTAAGTTGACTCCTCACTCCATTAGGCACTCGTGAAAATCTCAGTGTTGCAGCAGTTCCCCCTTTAAGAATGTACTGGCAATCTTTTTGGGGAAATGGTGTTGAAATACTGGACAATTTGTAGTTCCCCTGTGTAGTCAGTAAAAGAAGCAATATACTTGTAGTGAAATTTGTGTCAATAATCCATACAGTTCTGTAAACTGGAGAAGTTATTTGCTCATAAACTGGATTTATTTTATTCCTACATCTAGAAAAATTAAGCATCCCACTCATCTTTTGTGAAGTGTGCATGTGCTGAGGAGCCACAGAGGACACCTACACAAGAGTTTGCAAGCCCTATGATTTTCTTTCTTCTTTGTACCAATATTCATATTAAGTTTGCTTGATATGCTGACCATATGGACAAAATAGAAGACGGTAAATATGCTTCTATCAAACTTCCTCTCTGCTGATTCAGATCTACAGCCCTGAATTACAGAAATAGTTCAGTTGAACAACACCTTTTGTTGTTGAGGATTACAAAGTGTTTCACAAAGTAAAATATACAGCACTCAGACATGCCATCTCTGAGGGTGGAAGACAGACCCTAAGTACACAGCACACAAGGATATGTTGAAAAGGGGAGAGGGGTCAGAAGAGAGAACTTCTGCCAAGAACATGAAGGCAAAGCCTGCTTTTACAAAAAGTGCCATGGGTCCTTCAGACTCAAGACAGAGCAGCTAGAAGCTCAGATTAATGTTATATCACAAAATGAGACATTAACTCAGTCAACAGGTATCCTTACAATGATCTTTTACGAGAACTACGGGTAGTTTGAATTGTTCTGTGTTGTGTTACAGTTCTTTTTAGAGTCTTTTAAAATCTGTTTCCTGACTGTCTTAATTAATAGGCCCATTTCCAGAGCTGCAATCTCCAGGGTGTACAATACAAATAAAATAAATGAGTATCAAAAATATTGAGCCACAGTCCTTCATGCACCTGCTCAATATTGCATGTGTGTACATGCCCACAGAAATCATATGAACTATTCACATCTGTGAAACTAAGCACATGCATAAACTGTTATAGGACTAGGCCTTAATTAGTAATCAGTATAAAACTCATTTTAACTATCTGAGAAGGCTGTGCAGTTGATCAGTACTCCTGGGATTAGAATCTGTATTTCCAGGAAATATTTTACTAGCCTAAGCATCATGCATACTGTACAGCTTCCCCACTAAGTTATAACACCGTAAAAAGATGTAATTTTCTAAACTGTTCTAGTTTCTCTAAACCTGCTCCTGCTCCCATTGACTTAGTCCATTTAGCCAAATCCAGCCCTCTTGTAAAATGGAGTTACATCAAAGCTGAATTTAACTTTGGGTTTATTCTTCACTTTGCTATTTATATTCTTTCTAATACACTCTATGGACTGATACCCCCAGCTTCATAATACAGCACTAAATGCTTCACTGTGAAAGGAAAACAGGCTGTTTATAATGGCCCCTAATGCAAACTTTGATCATAAAAAAGGAGGCCATCCTTTCAAAAATGTGGCCTTTTATGCCAATATCCACTTTCCATATGTAACACAATCTGATATCTTAATTTTGTAACATCTGCTTTTGTCCTATAATTCCGTGAATCATTAAACACACTAAAAGAAATTTATGCTGCATCATTTTAAGTGTCCTTTATTTCAAATTTAATATTTGTACTATTTCCTGTGCGGTGTTGGGAAAGGCCCTTTGTGGAAGGAGGATGGTCCTTGGCCTGACCCCTCAGGAGAGCTGTGGAAAGACTTCTTGTGGGGCAGAAAGAAAGTTGTTGCGGACCTTGGACAGCTGGCTGCAAGAGAGACAATGTCTTGACACTCAGAACCCAGAAAGCATTCCTATCCAGGAAAGCACTTAAACAAATGCTTAAATGTAAGCATGTGCTCAAGTCTCCTTGAAGTCTGCATCTTCTGAGTTCACGGTTTCTCAGCCTTAGCAGTGTATTAATGTCAGTTTTCACAATGGAATTCCCCTCCCCTTTAATGTGAATTATTCATCTGTGGCATTTGCAAAGGCCTTGATGTGGAGCCTCTTGGCTATAAGGAGCTGGGATGTAAAACCTGGGACCTAGAGACCAGGTCTACAGAGCATGGGACAGCTGATATTCCCACAGTGCCAGGAGGCACTATGTAGAGGCACAGCTCGTGAGCACTGTGGAGAGTAAGCCCCACAGGACGTACCACCCAAGAGACCCAGAGTGATGGTACCCTGCAGCCCTCTAAATAGCGCCCTATTTAATCCCAGGGGTTGGCCCAGGAAGTTGTCTGGGCAGCCACACAGACTTTGGCCTGCTGCAATGCCAGACTTTGCTTGATTGACGGCCTCTGACTCCAGCCTGATTCTAGCATGGTACTATCTCTGGTCTCTGACTCCAGCCTCAACCTGACTCCGCCACCTGCCTCCTGGTTCTAGTCTGGTGCTTCCTCTGATTGCTGGTCTCCAACCCCAGCCTGACTAGGTTGCCAATTTTGGTTGGACATATTCCTGGAGGTTTTATCACATGACATAATCTTTAATTAAAGATTAATCTTTAATTCCTGGAGACTTCAGAACAATCCTGGAGGGCTGGCAATCCTAAACCTCACTCTTGCTTACTGGAGCTGGCTCTTGCAATTCCTCCAGCTCCTGCTTGGCAACTGCTGGTGAGCAGACATCAGCCTGGCTGTGATTGCTAGGCCAGACCCCTTATGCCCCAGTCCCTTATATTGGCTTGGTGCCTGTTTAACGCAAAAATCTTTAACCCAGGCCTTCTAGATCCAGTAGTCTTTAATTGAAGCCCCCCGGACTCATCAATTTCAAACTAAGGACCCAATTCAGCAAAGGACTAAGGCATATACAATGGGATGTAACACATTCTTAAGTGCTTGGCTGAATAGAGATGCTTATGTGTACTGCCTAATCAGGATTTATAACCCCAAACCAGCTATGACATGTTACCTTCTTGTAGAATAAAATAAGCACCAAAGGCCACATTTGTCTGTTCAAATTACTTTCCCCACCTATTAAATTAGGGGAAATCCTATGTGGAGGGTATCCCAGACTGTGCAGTAATGTTGCTTCCATCATCTTATCTGCCCTATGCAGTCCACTGAGAATTTCACAGAACAAGAAGGAATCCAGCTACATCTTGTACTAGGCACAGAGATAAATTGCACTCAGGTTGAAAGGCATGAGTAGCAATAAATTGGGGCTTGCCACGTTTCTCAAGTATTATCAACAAAGCCATCTCTGGTCACTAGACACATAGTCCCAAAGAAGCAGGGAGTCTCACGTTTCAGTTAAATGGTTTTGTTTAACTATTACATCAACATTTTAATGGATAAAATAGAATTATCTTATCCAGACAACCCCTCTCCCTATATGCCTTCATGCTTCTCTGTAGCCTACTTCCTCCTCAGTGGCAGATTAGCCACTGGGCCAATGGGGCCTGTGCCCAGGGGCCCTGACCAATTGGGGGGGGCCTGAAAAAGGGGCAACCCTGTGCCCTGACCCACTCTGCCCGCCCATCCAGCACTCCTGCATGGGAGTGGGGTCGGGCACAGGGGGTTGCCCAGCTCCACCCGCCTGGCACTCCTGCAGTGGAGCAGGGTCGGGGGCTTGCCCCGCTATACCCTCCTGGCACTTCTGCCAGGGAGCTGGGGAAGCGCCTGTACCCCAACCCAGCTCCCTGGCAGGAGTGCTGAGTGGGCGGAACAGGGCAAGATAAGCCCCCGTGCCCTAACCCCATTTCCCCAGCAGGAGCACCAGCAGGGAAAGGCGGGGGGACTGCAGGCATAAAGGGGTGGGAAGGGGCCCCCACTTGCTCTAGCCCAGGGCTCCACAAACCCCTAATCCACCTCTGATCCTCCTGACTGTTTTCTGAGATATATGCCGAGTGTCCACAAATTAGCACAATGCCACACCTGCAATAAATAAAGATTTGCACAGAGGCAGCTGTCTAACTGAATGGATTCAACTGTAGGAGCAGGGCCTAACTTTCTAAATAATCAAAACTATTTAAACTCATCTGTCACAGGGCATGACAGCACTGTTGCACCCCCTGCTGTCTGAGAGTGGCACTGTAGTCACTCCCTGCCTCAGTTTTCTCCTCCCTAGGTTTTTCTGTCTTTCCCAGGGTTCATAGAGCTCAGCCCTCTACCTGAGTCATTTGAGTTCAATTCCCATGTTTGAAGTAACAATTCCTATGCTGGAGTCCTTCTGGGTTACCTTTCAGTCTCTGTCTTTCCTTAAACAGGAGCCAAACCCCTGGAGCTGGATATTGAGGCAGTTATTACCTCTCTCCTTAAGCCAGGGTTTGCCAGCTCTCCTCTTTGGAGCTGGGTTGTAATTTAGCCCCCTGCAAGGATCCTGGTCCTGAACCTTTAAAGACAAGATTTCCTCCCTTTCAATCCTTGTTTGTGTATTGGGCCTTTCAAAATTTTAAAAGGACACCATGTGATGTGGGGAGGGGTCGAACCACTAGGCACCACTACCCTTAAGGGGGCAGACTATCTTGTCACATCACCTCAAACACTGGCCAAAATCTCCAGACATGGTGCCCAAAGGTAGGCACCAAAATCCATATTTAGACACCTACATAAAAGTGCCCTGATTTTTGAAGGTGTTAAGTAAAATGGCAGCTGTGGCCACATCATCTCCGGAAGTCAGACTATTTACATGTAGGTACCTAAATAAGTTTCAAAATGTTGGCCTCTATCTCTTTAGATTGCTAAGAATAAAAAACAAATCCCCAGCAAAACCAGCAAAATTCTGTTGTGCCAAATGTCTCATTAAAGTCTCATAACTTTACTCTAAAGTGTTTTTCTTTAAATATGGGCCATTTCTTAGATCTCAATGAGATTTTAAGAGCCCTAGAACCAAGGTGTGATGTTTCTATCTTCTGCCATTGTTGAATTAACCAGGCAAAAAGTTTCCTACTGAAAAAAGGTTATGTTGTTAATGCACACTCAGCAATGGGGTAGAGGGAAAGAGTGGGGGAATGAAGGGGAGAATGAAAGATGGAACTCTAATGATAGTGTATAGTAGTTCCCCCGCCATAATAAACACATATTATATATACATAAACATATAACCATCTTATAGCTTTTAACGTGATTGTTCTACGACCCTGGTTCCCCCCCACCTAATTTGTGATTTTCTACTAGTTGCATATAATGGCTTGCTAGATTTTTCTGAGCACGATATGAGAGCTTCTCTAAACTATATTTATATTAAAGGGAGATGTACATTATTTGAACTCTTAGCTTTTTATAGTTTATAAATATGCGTTTACCTAATGTCTCATTGTTGGCATAAAGTCCTAACATCTATATTCAGGATATTATGTACAGTATGAAAATTCCAAATTAAGTGTGAATACAAACCAGAACAGAGATAACTAGAAAAACGGACATTGTGTTGCTCTGGAAGGAATGATATAATGGTAGTCAAATTTCATCATAACTAAGCATATTAGATTAGAACCAGTCTAACAGGAAGAAATCAGAATGAAGAAGTTACTGACTGAATTAATGCAAATGTTCTTTATTTTATGAAGCACGACTAGGACAGTGTTCTAATTGTGGCACCTAAAAAGGGAACATAAAGTAATGTAAAAAGAAAAGGAGTACTTGTGGCACCTTAGAGACTAACCAATTTATTTGAGCATAAGCTTTTGTGAGCTACAGCTCACTTCATCAGATGCATACTGTGGAAAATACAGAAAATGTTTTTATACACACAAAGCATGAAAAAATGGGTGTTTATCACTACAAAAGGTTTTCTCTCCCCCCACCCTACTCTCCTGCTGGTAATAGCTTATCTAAAGTGATCACTCTCCTTACAATGTGTATGATAATCAAGGTGGGCCATTTCTAACACAAATCCAGATTTTCTCGCCCCCCCCTCACAAACCCACTCTCCTGTTGGTAATAGCTTATCTAAAGTGATCACTCTCCTTACAATGTGTATGATAATCAAGGTGGGCCATTTCCAGCACAAATCCAGGGTTTAACAAGAACGTCTGAGGAACAGTGGGGGGCGGGGGGAGGAATAAACAAGGGGAAATAGGTTACTTTTTATAATAACTCAACCATTCCCAGTCTCTATTCAAGCCTAAGTTAATTGTATCCAATTTGCAAATTAATTTCAATTCAGCAGTCTCTCGTTGGAGTCTGTTTTCAAAGTTTTTTTGTTGAAGGATAGTCACTTTGAGATCAGAAATCGAGTGACCAGAGAGATTGAAGTGTTCTCTGACTGGTTTCTGCCCCACCACCCCCACGAACATGATACAGTTCTGTGGTGACCTAGAATCCTATTTTCGACGTCTCCGACTCAAGGAATATTTCCAACACACCTCTGAACAACATACTAATCCACAGAGACCTCCCTACCAACACTACAAAAAGAAGGATTCTAGGTGGACTCCTCCTGGAGGTCGAGACAGCAGACTGGACTTCTACATAGAGTGCTTCTGCCAACGTGCACGGGCTGAAATTATGGAAAAGCAGCATCACTTGCCCCACAACCTCAGCCATGCAGAACACAATGCCATCCACAGTCTCAGAAATAACTCTGACATCATAATCAAAAAGGCTGACAAAGGAGGTGCTGTTGTCATCATGAATAGGTCGGAATATGAACAAGAGGCTGCTCGGCAGCTCTCCAACACCACTTTCTACAAGCCGTTACCCTCTGATCCCACTGAGAGTTACCAAAAGAAACTACAGCATTTGTTCAAGAAACTCCCTAAAAAAGCACAAGATCAAATCCGCACAGACACACCCCTGGAACCCCGACCTGGGATATTCTATCTACTACCCAAGATCCATAAACCTGGAAATCCTGGGCGCCCCATCATCTCAGGCATTGGCACCCTGACAGCAGGATTGTCTGGCTATGTAGATTCCCTCCTCAGGCCCTACGCTACCAGCACTCCCAGCTACCTTTGAGACACCACTGACTTCCTCAGGAAACTACAATCCATCGGTGATCTTCCTGATGACAGCATCCTGGCCACTATGGATGTAGAAGCCCTCTACACCAACATTCCACACAAAGATGGACTACAAGCCATCAAGAACACTATCCCCGATAATGTCACAGCTAACCTGAAGGAGTACTTGTGGCACCTTAGAGACTAACCAGTTTATTTGAGCATAAGCTTTCGTGAGCTACAGCTCACTTCATCGGATGCATACTGTGGAAAGTTTAGATCTTATTATATACACACAAAGCATGAAAAAATACCTCCTCCCACCCCACTCTCCTGCTGGTAATAGCTTATCTAAAGTGATCACTCTCCTTACAATGTGTATGATAATCAAGTTGGGCCATTTCCAGCACAAATCCAGGTTTTCTCACCACCCCCCCCCCCGCACACACAAACTCACTCTCCTGCTGGTAATAGCTTATCTAAAGTGACCACTCTCCTTACAATGTGTATGATAATCAAGGTGGACCATTTCTGTTCCTCAGACATTCCTGTTAAACCCTGGATTTGTGCTGGAAATGGCCCACCTTGATTATCATACACATTGTAAGGAGAGTGATCACTTTAGATAAGCTATTACCAGCAGGAGAGTAGGGTTGGGGGAGAGAAAACCTTTTGTAGTTATAAACACCCATTTTTTCATGCTTTGTGTGTATAAAAACATTTTCTGTATTTTCCACAGTATGCATCTGATGAAGTGAGCTGTAGCTCACGAAAGCTTATGCTCAAATAAATTGGTTAGTCTCTAAGGTGCCACAAGTACTCCTTTTCTTTTTGCGAATACAGACTAACACGGCTGTTACTCTGAAACCTGTCATAAAGTAATGTAGAAGCACAAATATTAATATATTTTCCATGCTTCTCTTTCATATTACCATCCTTGAATTATTTCTTTTCTGCTCCACAAAGGGCCCTAGATGTAACAGATTCAGGGCATTTCCACCAAGGGGAAGGAAGACATGAGATTCCTGAAGCCATAGGTGCCAATTCTGTGAGTGCTCAAAAAAAAATAGTGGATGCTTAACACGCCCAACCACCCGCCAATTAGCTGTTCAGTAGGCTCCGCCAATGAGCTACTCAGTGGCAGGCGGAGTCAGTGGTGGCATTTGAGGAGAACAGGGAGGACTCTAGGTGCCTCTAGTTTCGTAGCTGAGGTCTGCTCACAGCACAAGCCCTAGCCTGAGCTCTTAACTGCAACACAGCTTGAGTGTGATATGTGATGAGTTCTGTGCTGCTCCCAGCTTCTGCCTTTGGGGCAGGGAGTTTGTTTATAAACAGAGGCAGGGTGATTAATAACAAAAGGCTTGTCATTAAATTAAATTAAGGATGGTTAGATGATCCTGAAAGCATTGCCAGCCACTCCAGTTAAAAGATAGGAAGCAAAGGGCAGGAATAAATGGTGAGAATGTTGAGAGGTAACTAGTGGTGTTCCCCGGGGGTCTGTCCTGGGACCAGTGCTGTTCAACCTATTCATAAATGATCTAAAAAAAAGGGGTAAACAGTGAGTTGTCTAACTTTGCAGATGATACAAAATTACTCAAGCTAGTTAAGTCCAAAGCTGATTGCAAAGAGTTACAAAGGGATTTCACTAAACTGGGTGAGGGGGCAACAAAATGGCAGATGAAATTCAATGTTGATAAATGCAAAGTAATGCACATGGCAAAATATAATCCCAACTATATATACAAAATGATGGGGTCTAAATTAGCTGTTACCCATCAAGAAAGAGATCTTGGAGTCATTGTGGATAGTTCTCTGAAAACATCTCCTCAATGTGAAGTGGCAATCAAAAAAGCTAACAGAATATTGGGAATCATTAGGAAAGGGATAGATAATATGACAGAAAATATCATATTGCTTTTATATGTATCCATGGTACGCCCACATATTGAACACTGCGTGCAGATTTGGTCACCCCATTTCAAAAAAGATACATTGGATTTGGAAAAAGTATACAGAAGGGCAACAGAAATGATTTGGGGTATGGAACAGATTCCATATGAGGAGAGATTAAAAAGACTGGGACTGGAACTTTTTTCCATGTGCATATTTTGCCATGTGCATTTTTTCAGCTTGGAAAAGACATGACTAAGGAGGAATATGATAGAGGTCTACAAAATCATGAATGGTATGGAAAAATTGAATAAGGAAGTGTTATTTACCCCTTCACATAACACAAGAAACTAGGGGTCACCCAATGAAATTAATAGGCACTAGATTTAAAAAAAACAAAATAAAGTATTTCTTCACAGTCAACTTGTGGAACTCTTCGCCAGGGGATGTTGTGAAGTCCAAAACTATAACAGGATTCCAGTAAGAACTAGACAAGTTCATGGATGATGTGTCCATCAATGGCTATTAGCCAGGGTGGGCAGCGATCCAAGACCATGTCGGGAAAGGCATGTCCCTAGTCTCTGTTTGCTAGAAGCTGGGAGTGGTTGACAGGGGATGAATCACTTGATGATTACCTGTTCTGTTCATTCCCTCTGAAGCACCTGGTATTGGCCACTATTGGAAGACAGAATACTGGGCTAGATGGTGTGACGAAGTGGGACTGTTCTTAATGTTTCCTCTGAATAGTGTGGGGGTGCCTCAGTTTCCCCTAGGCAGTTCTTAAGTATCTAGGGGGTGGAGTAAGGGTGTATGATCATTGCAGAGCCCTAGAGGGCATGTGTTTGCAGGAGTCTGGACACAGAGAATGGCCAACACCCTGTTTCCTGGCAACTGATGGCCTGGGCCCTTCCCCCCCTGCAAGGTGAGAGCTGAAGGGTTGGAGAACAAAGGAATCAGGTGACCACCTGGCCCGGGAAAGGAACAAAGCCCAGAGGAGGAGGGGCTGGAGGGGGTTTTCAGTTTGGGGCTGGCTGGGACATGGAGTGAAGTGCAGACGTGGTTGTCTGGCTCACTGCCCCCCAAAATGGACCCAGCTGAGGGGTCCCGTTCTCTGCACCTGCAAGCTCTGTTTTAGACCATGTTCCTGTCATCTAATAAACCTTCTGTTTTACTGGCTGGCTGAGAGTCACGTCTGACTGCGAAGTTGGGGTGCAGGACCCTCTGGCTTCCCCAGGAGCCCCGCCTGAGCGGACTCGCTGGGGGGAAGCACACGGAGGGGCAGAGGATGCTGAATGCTCCGAGGTCAGACCCAGGAAGGTGGAAGCTGTGTGAGCTGCGTGTCCTGAAGACAGGCTGCTCACAGAAAGGCGACTGCCCCAGAGTCCTGACTGGCTTCATGGGGAGCAGTTCCAGAGCATCGCCCAGGGACTCCGTGACAGATGGACCATTGATTTACCCACTATGGCCATTCTGATGTGCTTATATAGAATTCAGATGCCCCCCCCCTGTAACCCACTAGACCCCAGTCCCTTCACAGAGCTGAGATAGAACCCAAGAGTCCTGACGGGTTCTCTCTCTCCACAGAGTTAGTAACAAAGTAAGAATATACATTAAAATTTTAAACCTAACCAGTGTCCCTTAGGTGACTTGCCACAAGATGTCTGAACATGTTAGTATTAGAGCTGAGTGGACCTAATATTTATTTAATTTTCTTTCTTTTATATAGGAATTAGATACAGTGCTCCTGTCAGCCAATTGCTAAGTTATCTGGCAAAAAACTAGAGTTGTCAAGTGCCTAAGTAGCCCCTGGAATCACAGTTAAAGTTGCCCTCCTGCCCCGAAAAATATCTGAAATGGCACCCCTGGAGGAGGAGCTGGGGGGGATGGTCAGAGTGGGGGCAGGAGGAGGCGGAGCAAGAGTGGGGCCTTGGGGAAGGGGCAGAGTGTGGGTGGGGTCTCAGGGCAGAGCAGGGTTGGGAGCACCCTCCCGGAAAGAAGAAAGTTGGCACCTGGGCCTGGAGCTCACAGAAGGCGTTAGAGCCACCTTCTTCTCGTGGAGCCTAACTCTGGAGGGTCCCCTTCCCTGATATTAATATTAGGTCTGCAGTAAGCCCTAAGGGCCCATTGTACTAGGCACTGTCCATGCCATCGTAGACAAGGGATTTAGTGACAGGGTGCCATAGGGCCTGGTGGAACGCTGACTACAGAGATCGACCAGTCAGTCCTCTATGCAGAAGGAAGGCACACAGACTGCAAACCCGACTGGCTGAGGTAATGGCTCTGGAATGGTCACATTCTAATCTATGGCCTAGAGAGGAGGATTTTGTCTCCTCGTGACTGTGCAGTCCCATGGATCAAGCCAGTTTACTTGGGTTTGACAGAGGAAGGAGGATTTCCCTCTGTGTAACTCGAAATTAGAACAGTCTTATTGGCTTTGCTGCTGACTCACTGTGTGCCACGTTTCAAAAAGTGCTCTCTAATTTTGGTACCCAACTTTACATGTGTAGTACAGATTTTCAAACATGGATGCCCAAAGTTAGACATTTAATAATCCATATATTTAGGCTCCTAAACAAAACTGGCCTGAAATTCAAAAGTTCATAGATCTGTATTATAATAACATAGTCTGAGCCACTGCATAACACAGGCTATATTTCTGCATCAAGTCCACAACTTCTCTTTGAGCTATAGCCGATCTTTTAGAAAGATTTATAGTCATGACTTAAAGACTTCAAGGGATAAATAATCCAGCACATCCCTTGGTAAATTACTCCAATGGTTAATTACATCTCTGTTAAAAATGTGCACTTTATTTCTACACAGTGTTGTTGTAGCCGTGTTGATCCCAGGATACTAGAGACAAGGAGAGAGTGGGGAGGTTATACCTTTAATGGGAGCGACTTCTGTTGGTGAGAGAGACAAGCTTTGAGTTTACACAGAAAGCTCCAAAGCTTCTCTCTCTCACCAACAGAAGTGGCTCCAATAAAAGATACGACCTCACCCAGCTTGTCTCTCTAATATCGTGGGACTGATACGGCTACAACAACACTGCAAACACCACTTTTTTTCTAGTCTGAATTTGTCTAGTTTCAGCTCCCAACCATTGGATCTCATTATGTCTTTTGCTGCTAGATTAAAGAACCCCCTTTGCTATCAGAAGTCTATTCCCAGTGTAGATACTTGTAGATGGGGAGCAGGTCACCTCTAACCTTCTCTTCAATAAACCTAATAGATTGAGCTTCTTCAATCTCTCACTGTGAAGCATGTTTTCCAAACCTCACATCATTGTAGCTCTTTTCTAAACCTTTTTAAATTTTTCAACAGCCTTTTTGAAGTGGGGGCACCATATCCGGGAATGGTATTCTAGTAATGGTCTTACTGCTGTGGGTTCCCATTCTCAATACCTCTGCAAATCAAGAGCTTAGTGTCTAAAGGCCTTTCATGTCAGGCCCTTAGCGTCAGAAGTTGGACACCTAGAAAACTGAGCTACGTCTAAAAAGGTGGAGCTTAGGCTCATTTTGCCTTCATTTTGCCATCTGTAAAATGGGGATGTGATGGGGTGGACTAGGCCCAATGGCCCCCTGCTGGAGACCTCAGGGTTCTGCCACATCCATCCCAGGAAAGGAGCAGTACAGAGGTCCTCCAAGTGGCCTAGAGTGGGTGAAAGGAAGCAATCAATCAGAGGGGCTGCTGGAACGGCCAATCAGGGGCCAGGAGGACCATATAAAAGGAGCTGCAGAATACAGCAGCAGTTAGTTGCTCCTGGAAGCTGGATAAGAAATGACTGTATGCCTGGCTGGCTGAGGGAACTGCAGCACAACAGACAGCTAAGTGAGGGCAGGTACTGGGGGAGCTGGCTGCTAGGACTGAGCCAAAGACAGTTTGCTATCAGGAACCAGGGGAGCAATGAAGGAGCTCCTGGCTGGCTGCAGGGACACTGAGTAGGAACTGAGCCTGGGGAGGGCAACAGGAAGATAGCATCTCCAAGGAGAAAGCCCAGGGGATACATCCCCATACCAGGGCTGGACTGGTTTAAAGATTGCAGACACACACAACCAGAGGGGGGTCCTCGCAAGAGGTGGGTGCCGACCCTGTTACATTTGGTACCAGAAGTGGGGATCTGGAACCTGATTAACAAGGAGCACAATTATGGAGGAGATGATCCGCCTGTTAGTGGCAGGCCAACAGCAGCATGTAGTCGTGGTGCAGCAGCAGCAAGAGCAGCAGCAGCGCACCCAGACCCTGCTGATGCAATTAATGGAGAACCTGCAGAAGGAACAGGAGGCCAAGTTTGTGGCACAGCAATGGTGGCAAGAGATCCACTCCAAACAGCAGGAGTGGATAGAGAGGCGGTTGGGTCACAACAAACCTGAGAACCCAATAGGGGATGGAACTAGTGGTCGGTTGGGTCCAGACCTGGCAAAGCTTGGATCACATGATGACCTCAAGGCCTTTCTCCGGACCTCAAGGCAGCAGACTAGAAAGAGGCAACTTGGGCAGCCCTCATAGCACTATTCCTGATGGGTGAGGCACAGGCGGCTTACTGGGCAGCCATTTTGGATCGGGTAGGGCTGATTCGAGAGGTATACAGGCAGAAATTCCAGATGGAATTGTTCCCGTAAGGCAACAACTACAGGTAGTTGCCCAGAAATTATGAGACCTGCCAGCATTCTGGATTTGCTCAGAGACCACCTTGGTAGAGAAACCCAGGATCAGGTGGTCCTAGAGCAATTCCTGAAAGTCCTACCAGGAGGGGCACTGAGCTGGGTAAGGCGTTTCTAACCAGACTCAGTGGGAGAAGCAGTCGAGTGATCTGAGGCCTACTTTGAGGCTGAAGGAGAGAAAGGGCCCAAGCTGCATGGTAAACTGAGAGGGGTTCACCCAGGAGGCTTGCAAGGGGGAAAGACCCCAAGTATTATAGGCTCAGGGGAAGCAACACAACAGCAAGGGGTCTAGGGAGCCCTGCAGCCTACGGGAGATAGTAGTGGGAAGGCACTAGGAGACCCGGTAGTCTGCTACAGGTGTGGCCAGCCGGGGCATATTAAAAAGCACTGCCCAGTAATGGAATGTGGCTACCTGAACTGTTATTACAGTGGAACTAATTGGTGGGGGTCTACTTTGAAGGTCAAGGTGATCCCACCATGGTTAGTGACAATCAAGCTAGAAGGAACTGTAGTTAAGGGTCTGATAGACTCAGAGTGTGGGTACACCTTGGTTCGGGAAAACCAGGTGAGGGCAACTGGTCTAGACCGACACCTCCCAGTACACATCTCCTGTGTACATGGGGAGACCTGAGTCTACCCCATGGCAGAAGTTGGGTTGGAGGTACAGGTCCAGAGAACTCGACTTTGTGTCAGCATGGTCAAGGACCTGTCATGACCCATAATATTGGGGAGAGACTGGGTGGGCTACTCAGCTCTCATGTGGGAAGGACCAGGACAGCGACCCAGGACTGAGAAGGTCCAGGCCCAGCTGGGAAAGAAAGCAGAGGGGCTAGGAGCCAGGATAAGGAGACCCCAGAAAGGAGTCCAGAGGCAAGACCAGAATATCCCAGACGTGAGGGACCTGCTGAGGAAGTGCCAACGAGAGTTGACCGAGGGATAGGTGCCAACTTTTCCTGGAGCCAGTGGGTGCTCACCCCCGACCCTGCCCCTGGCCGTGCCCCAACTCCACCCCTGCCCCACCCCCTCCCATCCCCTGCCCAGCCTCCATTCCAACCCCTTCCCCAAAGTCCCTGGCCCAACTCCACCCCCTCCCTGCCCCATTGGACTCCTTCCCCAAATCCTGGCCCCGCCTCTTCCCAGAGCATGCCACGTTCCCCCCTCCCTCTCAGCACTTGCCACCATGAAACAGCTGTTTTGCGGTGGCAAGCTACTAGGGGGAGAAGCAGGGACGCAGCATGCTCAAGGGAGGAGGTGGAGGTGAGCTGGGGTGGGGGGCGGGGCAGGGAGCACCCACCAATTTTTCCCCATGGGTGCTCCAGCCCCAGAGCACCCATGGACTAGGTGCCTGTGCTAAGATCTCCAGACAGGTATTACCCAGGTGGTCTGGGTAGAACAGGAATTGGCCCAGGTACGGGTGGAAGCCAATGGGAAGAGGGAACAATGCTTGGCTCTGTAGGAAACATTGGCCCAGGCCCAGAGGGAAAAGGATCAGAGGACACAGCAGGATACAGTAGAGACCCAAATAGAGACCTGGGCCCAGCAGAGTACCGCAGGGACCCAGACAGAGTTCAGGGTTCAGCAGAATACTGTGGGAACTCAGGCTAAAAGACCCAGTTTGCTAACTAGCATAGAGGCCCAGACAGTTTCGCCCCAGCTGGAAGAGGTGAAAGAAAAGGGTTGGGATAGAAAACAGGACCCTAGGACAGGGAGAGGAATCGTGCAGGTACGTTTTATGAGCTCCCTCCTAAGAGAGGAGGACCTGGTGAAAGAATTGGAGGTAGCAGAGAAGGAACTGGAGGAACTCAAGTTCAAAAATGAGTAGCTGACCGAAGAGCTCCAGTTCACTGTAGAGGAAAAAGAGTGCTTGTTCCACACGGTGTACAATTATGAAACAAAGTTAGAGGCCTTATGGGACTCCTGGGAGGTGGGCAGGCACAAGCCTGTCCACGTCTAAAGGCCCCCTCCCCCAGTCTTGCGGGAAGGAGCACTGGACCCGGGAACCAACTGAATATAGGGGACAACTAATGAATAACAGAGTCAGGAGTGAAGGTCACAGGTTCAAAACTAGGGATCCAGAGGGGGACACCGAGCAGAGAACCCTGGACAGCGCCAACTGCTCCTCAAAGCTGTCTAGGGAGCCAGCAGACACCAGCGGGGGGAACTCTGCCTGGATGCGTGAGACCAGGGAGGAGCGGAAATAGGCCCCACAGTTGCAGAGCACCCTCTCTCCTAGCGTCCTCCTCCTGGTGTTGAAAATGGCCACTTTGGCCAGGGCCAGGAGGAGGTTGATGAGGAGGTCTTGCAACTTCTTGGGGCCCCGGAAAGGGTGTGCGAATGTAAACAGGTGTGGGGAAAAGTGCAGCCAGAACCTCAACAGGAGGTTCTGGAGGAGCCGGAATAGGGGCTTCAACCTGGCACATTCGAGATAAGTGAGCACCAGGTTCTCCCACATGCCGCAAAAGGCGTCGGGTATGGGGGTGAACCGAGCCAGGTACATGCCTGTGCTTACGGCTCCATGGAGCAGACGCCAACCAATATCCCCAGAGGGCCATGGGACCAGGGTGGAATAGAGGCTGACCCACCAGGGTTCCTCAACCTCCACAGGTGGCAGATAGTCTTGCCATTTGGTATCAGGGAGAGACACGAGGGTGAGGAAGTGAAAAGTGTGGAGCATGAGCATGTATAGTTGTTTCCTTGGTGCAGTTCGAAAGCGAACTGGCTGCAGGGCACGCAGCCAGCTCAGATTGTGGAAGGGAGGGGACTGGGAGGGCTCACGGGACAGGGGCCTGACGAAAAGGTCCAGAGGGCCTGGGGACCTGCTCCATGATTTTTCCAGGGACTGAGGTGAGGCTGATCAGCCTGTAGTTCCCCTGGATTCTTCTTTTTCCCTTTTTTAAAGATGGGCACTATATTTGCCTTTTTCCAATCGTCCAAGACCTCCCCTGATCGCCATAAAGTTTTCAAAGATAATAGCCGATGGCCCTGCAATCACATCAGCCAACTCCTTCAGCACCATTGGATGCATTGCATCCGGACCCATGGACTTGTGCATGTCCAGCTTTTCTATTTTTTATTACAAATAATTGCACTGTGAAAAAGATAAACAAAAGAGAGTATTTCAATTCACCTCATAAAAGTACTATAGTGCAATCTCTTGTACCCCACTGCCTCTCGAGTGCGAGTAACGTGTTAATCATGCTGTGAATTAATCCTTAATTGACAGCCCTAGTGCAAAGTGAAAGTTATGGGGATTTATCAGTTGGAAGTGACAGAGGAGGACGAAGACTTGGGTGTATTGGTTGATGACTATGAGCTGCCAATGCAATGCACCTGTGAAAAAGACTAATTTAATCCTAGGATGCATCAAGTGAGGTATTTCCAGAAGAGATAGGGAAGTGTTATTGCCATTGTACAAGGCAATGGTGAGACCTCATCTGGAATGCTGGGTGCAATTCTTCTATCCCATGTTTAACAAAGATGATTTCAAACTGAAACAGGTTCAGAGAAGGGCTGCTAGGATGATCAGAGGAATGGAGAAACTGCCTTACAATGGGAGACTTAAGGATCTTGGCTTGTTTAGCCTAACAAAATGAAGGCTGAAGGGAGATATGATTGCTCTCTATAAATACACCTGAGAGATAAACATCAGGGAGAGAGAGGAGCTATTTAAATTAAGGGTCAGTGGTAGTACAAGAACAAATGGATATAAATTGGCCACCAACACGTTTAGGCTTGAAGTTAGATGAAAGTTCCTAACCGTCAGAGAAGTAAAGTTCTGGAACAGCCTTCCAAGGGAGTAGTGGGGCAAAAAACTGAACTTGTTTCAAGATTGAGTTTGATAAGTAGGGCTATCAAACGATTAAAAAAATTAGTTGCTATTAATCACTTTTTTTATCGTACTGGATAAAAAGACGGTTATATGTAGCTAATGCAAGGCCAAGTTCTAATACCATCGAAGTATTTCAAGCCTGCAGTAACACCTACACGCTAAACAGGCTTTCGCCTCCAGTTCTTGTGCTACAGATAACCCACCAACAGCAAATGAATCCCGCCAGCCGTGACACAGTACGCTCACAGCATTGCAGTATCGCTACAAGCCCATGGATCAAACAAAGTACAACAGTTTAACCAGTGCTACTGCAAAGTGGATAGCTATGAACTGCAGACCACTCAACATTGTAAATGACAGAGGGTTAAAAGATGTTATTCAAATTGCATCTTCCGATCAGTCATGCACCTTGCCCTCCTGAGGAACCATTATATCACAGATACATGACCTATATCACAACGAGAAGACTATGAAGTTGGAGCTTCTGAAAAATGCACTAGCTACTGCTTTGACTGGTGATCACTGGACATCCTTGGGTAATCACAGCTATCTTGGAGTCATGGCACACCTGACTGATTCTGCATGGACACTGCAGTCATTTGCTTTAACAGTAATGCAGACTGAAGAGAGACATTATGCTGAAACATGTGTAGAGCGTTTCTTGTTTGTTGCAAAGGAATGGAATACTCAAGAAAAGGTAACAACAATTAGTACTTAGAGTGCGATCAAAACTGTGATTAATCGCAATTAGTTTTTTTAATCATGATTAATTTGTTTTGCGTTAATCCCGGAGTTAACTGCGATTAATCAACAGCTTTACTGAAAACCTTTCAGTTTGGGGATTTTTGTTTCTTTTCTATTAAAAGTCAAAATTTTCTGCTGAAAATGTAAATAATTAAAAATATTTTGTTTTCCTCAAAACTATTTTCTAGCCAGTTCCAATAAAACACTTACCCACCCTGGTACGGCACTGCTAGATCCTAGAATGAAAGGACTTATATAAGTGGCAATGTACCTATTTCACAGGGGGATCAGATCCTTTGTCTTTCACTCTGTCATTCCTAGGTTAGAAGAGGCTGAGAATACTCTGGTAGAAGGAATTCTTGATGTCACTCCCAATGAGGCTTTCTCAGCATCTATGAGTGACACTGATGGCTCAGAAAGGAGCACCATACTGCTCTCTTTGCCTGGATAGAAGATCAAATACTTTTGAGGATATGGATGGGAATTAAAGAAGAATAAGGGAAGAGTCCATTACAAAATCCTCAAAGAAGAAGGAAAGCCCTCCCCAAAAAACTAACAGCCAGTTACCACCATTTTGATTCTTCTTGTCTTCACTCCTTATGTGAATGCTAAAGTCATGTTTATTCAGTTGTAAAATGTTTATTATTCTATTTTTGCCAACAGAGGCCCCTTAGGTCCCAGAGTTTGGGAAAAGACCTCCCTGTCAGTCCATAAGCTAATGATTTTCTCAAGATACATTTCCCTAACACTTTCTCAATGGCCAGTCCCATCGTGCCACTACCATATATTCAGGCAGTGCAGCAGTCAGCATGTTCTCCCCTTCCTCCATGAAGAAAAGTATGTTAATGCTTAACCATTGCTGAACTGTCCATGACCTTCAAGTCAAACTTCCATCCACACTGGAAACTTCCATCCACACGAAAAAAATGGAACAGTGCTTTAACCATGTTAGGGCAGGAGTGTGTTTCCCTGGAGTGCGGTGGCTGCTCGGCCCTCCCCACCGCCCACCCCCCTGTCAAAGGCTGTGCCTGATGGGCACAGTGTAGCCCTGGGCTCCGTATCATCAGACCTCCTATTATGTCATGCACATTAGTGTCCCATGTAATGTCAGTGCATAGGAAGCTTCCCTGCCCCAACAATTATTGCACATTCTCCAGATGACAGCTGATAAATGAAGTGTGATTGGTATGAAACAGAACTGGTTTTACCTTCACAAGCAATCTTTCTCCAGCAGTTCCATGTTCAGAATAGCAATGATCCAGAGCTACAGGCAGAGGCGGCTGGACTGAGGAGCATCCGTGCCCACGAGGAATTGCTTGAGAGTATTAATATGGAGACATCCAAGGCTGAGGAGGTTATCCAGCTACAGAGGACTGCTGTCACACTACCATGGGAGGAGGATATGGCTCAGTCACAGGGAGGACACTGGCTGCTGATTACTTCTGGGAGCAGGCAGTGCTCCACCCCTACTCCCAATGCACCCACCATAGTGATGAAAAACCGATATGCTGCCCTGGCAACGAGCAATGAGCAATCACCTCTCAAGGTGGAGAAGGAGAAGCCATGTATCTCCAAGGCTGGGAGGATGGCAGCCACCACTCCCAGGCGGAAACTTAGAGTAGTGGTGGTTGGTGACTCTCTTTTGAGGAGGATGGAGATACCCATCTGTTGCCCTGACATGGTATCCTGGGAGCTATGCTGCCTGCCAGGGGCCCGTATCCAAGATATTACAGAGGGATTGTCGAGGATCATCCAGCTCTCTGACTACTACCTCATGCTACTTATCCATGTGGGCACTAATGATACTGTGAGGTATAACCCTCAGCAGATCAGAAGTGACTACAGGGCTCTGGGAGTAAGGGTGAAGGAGTTGGGAGCGCAGGTGCTGTTCTCTTCGATCTTTCTGGTCAAGGGTAGGGGCCCAGGCAGAGACAGATGCATCCTGGACGTGAATGCCTGGCTGCAAAAATGGTGTTGCCAGGAGGGCTTCGGCTTCCTTGATCACAGGATGCTGTAGGCCTGTTACTCAGTGAGGGAGGAAAAACAATAATAGAAAATGTGGAAATGGCAGAGGTGCTTAATGACTTCTTTGTTTCGATTTTCACCAAGAAGGTTGGTGGTGATTGGACGTCTAACATAGTGAATGCCAGTGAAAATGAGGCAAGATCAGAGGCTAAAATAGGGAAAGAACAAGTTAAAAATTACTTAGACAAGTTAGATATCTTCAAGTCATCAGGCCTGATGAAATGCATCCTAGAATACTCAAGGAGCTGACTGAGGAGACATCTGAGCCATTAGCGATTATCTTTGAAAAGTCATGGAAGATGAGAGAGATTCCAAAAGACTGGAAAAGGACAAATATAGTACTCATCTAAAAAAAGGAAATAAGGACAACCTGGGGAATTACAGACCAGTCCACTTAACTTCTGTATCTGGAAAGATAATGGAGCAAATAATAAAGCAACCTAATCCAAGGACAGGATTATAATTCAAAATGATCTGGACAAAGTGGAGAAATGGTCTGAAGTAAACAGGATGAAATTCAATAAGCACAAATGATACAAAGTACTCCACTTAGGCAGGAACAATTAGTTGCACACATACAAAATGGGAAATGACTGCCTAGGAAGAAGTACTGTGGAAAGGGGTCTTGGGGTCATAGTGGACCACAAGCTAAATATGAGTCAACAGTGTAACACTGTTGCAAAACAAGCGAACTTCATTCTGGATATATTAGCAGGGGTGTTGTAAGCAAGACACGAGAAGTAATTCTTCTGCTCTACTCTGTGCTGATTAGACCTCAACTAGAGTATTGTGTCCAGTTCTGGGTGCCACATTTCAGGAAAGATGTGGACAAATTGGAGAGAGTCCAGAGAAGAGCAACAAAAATGATTAAAGGTCTAGAAAACATGACCTCTGAGGAAGGATTGAAAAAATTGGGTTTGTTTAATCTAGAAAAGAGAAGACTGAGCAGGGACATAACATTTTTCAAGTACATAAATGGTTGTTACAAGGAGGAGGGAGAAATATTGTTCTTAACCTCTGAGAATAAGACAAGAAGCAATGGGTTTAAATTGCAGCAAGGGAGGTTTAGGTTGGACATTAGGAAAAAATTCCTAACTGTCAGGGTTAAGCACTGGAATAAATTGCCTAGGGAGGCTGTGGAATCTCCATCATTGGAGATTTTTAAGAGCAGGTTAGACAACACCTGTCAGGGATGGTCTAGATAATACTTAGTGCTGCCACGAGTGCAAGGGACTGGACTAGATGACCTCTTGAGGTCCCTTCTAGTCCTATGATTCCATATGACGTGAACTTTACACCCACAGAGAATGCAGCAAACTAGGAGAACTATGGTAGATTATGTGGAGGCGGAAAAGATCCATGTGACAGGTCAAGTCTAAGACATACTTCTTCCCAATGAGATTCCACTAACTGATGCACCTGATTTAAAATCAACTCTTAAATGTACAGGGCCAAAAATATAATTTAAACATAACTACTAAGACTTGGAGAACATTAACCACAAACAGGAGAAAGTTCTGCATCCTTAAGACATTTCAGAGGGGACGTTAGGAATCCCTTAGCTAACTTCTCCCAGGTAAATGTTTTGCAGTGCAGGAATTCCTTAATGGGGAATTGGCTGGTGATAGGAAATGCTATAGCAGGAGAGATGAAGGTTTGAGCTAGAGACAGCTGATTTTTTTTCTTGTTGAAGGGAAATTAGATATCTGCATTTCCCATAAATCTTCTACAGCAGGAGGAAAGTGAGAATGCTCTGGGGAGAGGAGGATCTGAGCAAGATTTTCAGAAATAGGTGGCTGAAGTTAGGCACCTAAAGTAAAAGATCTGATTTTCAAAAGTTCTGGGCACCCAGCAGCTTCCATTGACCCAATCGTGCAAACATTTATGTACATGACGCACTCGAACTTTACTCACACAAGCAGCTCCACTGAACTGACTCACAGAAGTAAAGTTATTCACATCCATAACTCTTTGCAGGATTGACCACTGTTTGGATCTGAAGTCAGAGCTCAAAGTTAAGGAGGTTTATAGCCAGGGTTCCAGTTTTGGATCTATCTCTGACATGAAGGTGGTTCTTAAAGCTTCTCCAACAGCGTGAGAGTGGATCTTGCTCTGCATGTGTGTGTATGTTTCAGTGTATCATTTAACCACCTTTCTCTCAAACTGCCATAACAGAAGAGCCCTGAAATATTTCACAAAAGTTTCAGTAAGAATTTCAGTAACAATTCCCAGGAAATCCTTGCAATTAGCATTGACATTAGCTATGGAAAACTCTGCCAGGCATGTTTCCCTATGTAGCTCACTGGTGGCCATGGGTGTGGAAAAACTCCTCCTAAAAACTTCCAGCAATTCTGGACCAGGAGCACAGCAGCAGCAGCAGTGATTCTTAACTGACTACATAAGCTCATTAAAAGTCGAGACAAGACTTTGCACACTCCCTCCACCAGATAGTGCTATTTATCCACAGAGCCCATTTGGGATTCGTGGGCCATGCAAAGGTCAGGGGCTGATTCAAGGTAACAAATGCTGCCTGCAGCTTGCTAGTTCTCATTTCACTGTTACTGTAACTCAAGGAGGGAAAGCAGGCTGGGGCACATGGAGAAGCAAAATGCTGTGCTCAAGGGCCGTTCTTTGGCCATGACTACATGTTTTTCTTACATTATTGCAATCTGATTACAAGTTTCGTATTCTCTCTTTTAAAGCTCACTATGCAAATAAATATCCAGATTTTTATTGTATTACTACGATCTGTTCCCCACCCCCTGATTTTTGCAGAATACCCAAATTATCAATAGTCTGACATGTAGTTACATGCACAGATGTAACATTAATCAGGGAATCAAGATTCTAATCCTGCAGACACTTCAGCTTGTGAGTAGCTTTAGCAGATGAGTAGTCCTGATACAAAGCTGTTAATTATTTTGGGGAAGTTCTGTGGCCTGTGTTATACAGGAGGTCAGACTAGATTATTACAATGGTCCCTTCTGGCTGTGGAATCTATTAATCTGTGTGCATAAGTGTTTGCAGATTTGGTGCCCTAAACAGTAATAACATATAAAATTATGGTAAAACTCACAAATCCTCCCGAAATAATAATAGCTCTCTTCCAAGAGTGTTACTGCTTCTATAATATTTTACCCATATTTCCTTGGTGCTGATTCCCCCCTCCAAAGTAATCTCTTTTTGTTTAATTTATCTTTTAAAAAAATAGCTAACGAGTTTAAGCTAGTTAACAAGAATCTGAATGGTAACAGTAAATACTGTTTGCCATCTTGGATACAGTTTTTGAGTATTTGTGTGCTATAGCTGTGTCTGAGGGCCAAATTTTGGTCTCATGAGCAAAGCCTGAGTAAAAGGGCTTTGCCTGCAGCAGCTACATAGACACCATTCCATAGACCTGGCCATAGACACCTGGCCATGGACACCATGACTGGGTATGAGAAGGATAGGAACAGTCATACTGGATCAGACCAAAGGTCCGTCTAGCCCAGTATCCTGTCTTCCGACAGTGGCCAATACTAGGTGCTTCAGAGGGAATGAACAGAACAGGGACTCATCAAGTGATCTATCCCATCATGAATCAGTCATGGGCCATTGCTCCTCTCTCTGGATGGCACTGGGGCTTGTGGAACCATCGATTGGCCGGGACCCCAGCCCTCCGGCATGCCCCTCTGCAGTGAATGGCCGAGAACCACTGTGGAGATTTGCACTATGATATACAAAAGGATGCTGGGTCCCCGTGCCGCCTCTCTGCAGCAGAAATGGGGCATTTTCCATGTAGTTTTGGCCTTCCCCATTCATGTGGAATAGGAGGAACAGCATTTGCCTCTAAGCTCTTAGAGGATCAAATATCATGATAAAGGAACAGGCTAAAATCAAGCCAGAAATTAAGCGCTTAAAAACCATTCAGGATGAAAAGTGTCAAACTACTTACCATTATTGACAACTACACTATTTGAGACAATTGGGCTGATTTTTCTCCTACTGATGAATTTGTGGGGGGAATATCGGAAGCAGGTTCTTTCACCTGTTTTAACTGAACTTTAGGACAATGGTTCAGGTGTCTTGTGGGTAAATCAATAGCTGTTTTACTTTGAAAAGTTCAGTCTTGCATGTACATGATCCATAATGAGAAATTTCTGCTTTTGTTGAACAAAATTTGGAAACATCTGATAAATGAACAAATACAACATAATGTATTCTGCAATCCTTACTGAGCTCTTTAGTCCTTACTCAATGCAAGCTGTCCCCTTGCAGCAAGATCTTGGTCCCACTGAGTGCATAGCAAAACTCACATTGACTAAAATTAGAGAAGAGGACTTGGCTATAGATGCAGATAGTCAGATATTTGCACACACAACATATCTGTGTATATATAGCTATATAAAACCAGATGTATGGTATGTGTGTGTCCAAATATATTGTGTGTACACATAGCTGGATATCCACCCACTGAAATAAATGCACATGTGTTTATTTCAGTGATTAGACTTATAATACATTGAAAATATGCATTCATTTTCATGTGTGATCTCATGGACATGCAAGGATATTAAAAGCCACTGCATACATTGTGCTTATTTGAGTCTTACATTGTGCATTCAGAATGTAATTGTAGTTATCTTTTAAAAAAATAAAAAGGCATTAAATGGAAAAATACATTGTTGCAATATAAGACTTCAGCTTTTACATTACCTCAGTGCCAGGAAATTCAAAGTGTTTCCCACAGTAACCACACCTCAGGCACATGACACAAAAACTCCAATGAGGGCCATTTAATGGACTTAAAAATCTCTTTCTGAGGCATTAAAATTAACACCATATCATGTAATACAAAATGATATGTGTGCCCAGGTGGGCCAAGTTACAATTTTGGAGGAGTCTTAATTTTGTATTTCTTGACTTTCGTGCGTGTGAAATCTCCCAGTGACTACACTACCTCAGTGAAATCAGAGGTGCAACTGCGGTACAGCTGTCTGAAACTGGACAAGACAGATGTAATGCTGGGTAATTGAGGAAGGCATTTCATATAAGTTTCACCATATCTTTGCTCCCCATTCAGGGAGTCTGCCCAGAGATTGTGACTAGTACTGGGGTCTTTCTGCACTTCTGTTATTGTGAGATGAAGTAGCAATGTACACCAGAAATGCTTTCTCCTATTTGTGGCTTGCCAGAAGAACACACACAGTACTAACAGTCATGCTTTCATAACCTTCAGGCTTTTAGTGCAATACCCTATATGTGGGAACTAATGCACAAATCTTGAAGCTATCCCATCAGGTCCAGAATATGTCAGCCTGCCTGCTAAACAATACTCTGCTGTGGAAATACATTATTCTCTGTTCTGGTCATTATATTGGCTCCCCAGTGAATGTCAGATTCAGACCAAGACCATAGTGCGAATCTTTAAAGCTCTCCATTGACTGGATCTAAGCTGCCTGAAATATCCAATATCAGGACCCTTCATGACTGTTGTCCTGTTAACAGTGGAGCTGTCCCCAACTAGATTTAGACTCATGAGACAGAGATTTAGACTCTGGAGACAGAACTTCCTTGGCAGCCAGCTCATAAACGGGAACTCTTTTGCTCGGGAGAGCAGAATGAACTCAAATCTTTACCACCTTTAGGGTGAAGGGCAGGATCCATCTCTTTGCCTTCAGCTTTTCCACAACAAAACAATGATAATAAATTAATAACACAAAATCAGTAATAATGCTCACAATAGAAAGACTGGGTAACATGATGGATCCCAGACTTCTCTACAATCATGTGGCAGAAGAGAAAGACTCTCCTGTTTTATTGTAAAATTCTCAAATACCATGCTGATGAGAATGGTATAAATCCCTAGATGACAGATAGATTTGATAGAATCTCACTCATAGTGTTGTAGTAGGGTGTTTTTTTTTTTTTTTTTTGCATTTAATAACCTCCAGGTTGAGTAGGTATTTCTCACTGGTATTATTTCCAGTATTCACTGGAGGACAGCCAATGACAAAATAGTTAAACACTTACTAAATGTTCTGTGAATTCTGTTGAAGTTGGCATATGCACACTGAAATATGAGATGATCAACAGCAGAAAAAGCGACTGATTCATGACAAAGGGATATGAAGTTTATAGCTTAAGTGTGTGGTTTTGGCTGGTATATTTGATTACAGTCCTAGGAATGGTGGCAAAACCACTTTCTTTTTACCCAGGCCGTGTTACTTATCAAAGTTTTGCAGGCAAACCAGTCAGGGGAATTGTCTTTGCAGATAAAATCTCCTGGGTCCTTTGCACTGTCTTTTGTTCCAAAGAAATCTCCTCACCCAGGAGGAGGCGACTCCAGGTCCTTTTCCTCGCAAATCAAATCTCGGCTCTGCCTTGGAGGACGGTTTCCCTTTGGCTCCCAGTTCACTTCCCAGCGCCTGGAGTCGGAGGGGAAATTCTTCCTAAAGCAGCCAAAAGCTCTGCCCCTAGAATGACGTCAGGGGGCCTATGCCGCGGCCGCGGCCCAATGGGCGGGGAGAGAGGATGCGCCCGCAGAAAGCAGACGCAGCCCGCCTCGCTCGCTTGCGGCGGGGCGCTGAGGGTTAATGTTGGCAGCCGGCGAGGATCAAAGCGATTACAAGGGAAAAGGAGTCCAAAAACCGGAGCTTGCATTTGTCAACAACAATTTATCGCGGATTGGAAAGTCCTGAAGGGATCCCGGGGGGATTGTGTTGTTGCAGAGAAGAAAGACAGAAAGTAAAGAAACCAACAACAAGCAGCCGCAGTGGACATTCCTCGGGAAGGAATATTTACGTTAGGCGTTGACATCTTTTTTTCTTTGCCCGCGCCGTATGCTGTCACAAACACACTTCTGGCGATAGACTTGCAGGCTAGGAAATACCAGTAACGTCTTGAGATCGTCCACAGCAGCGCGAGAATAAACAATAAACAACAACAGTACCGCAGGGCCGCTTGAAAGGCTGGGGCGGGGGCGGCTGGATGTTTGCAATGTTTAATCGGGGGGGGGGGCAGGATTTCAGTGATAAAGGACTGAAATAAAACGGGGGTGCTGTTTAAAACTTCCCAGGCAGATGAGCAGGGATGTTTCCCCCCCCCACACTGAATCCCAACTTTTATCTTTAGCAGAGTGGGGGGAGGAGGGGGAAGGAAGAAAGCCCCCAGCCCCCCACCCCTGAACAAATCACCTCATGAATATGCACGCAGGGAGGGCAGCGCTCATTGAGTCTGAAAGAGTCACGACCCGAGTCGTGGTTTCTTGACTCGCTTGTAGCTGTTTCATGCTCACTTTTACCGTATTGCTCCCCCAACAGGCAAAACTTTCTATTCACACACACACACACACACTGACGTCTTTTGCGCATTTCCTGCATTAGAGAGAGCGAGAGGTGGGGGGGTGCTGCTGCTACTCAGCCCAGCACCGACGCGAGCCCGCAGGGCTAACCATCCAGAAGGCGGTGGTCACCCTGTGCCTTTTTAAATCTCCGAAGAGCCTGATCCGGAGCAGACTCCCCTCATGCATTGGATTCGTTCCCCTGGATCCTTGGCCTTGGAGGAGGAGGAGGAGGAGGAGAAGGCGAGGAGGCTCCCCGATCCTATGCGGATGTAAGGTCCCCGGGTGTGTGTTTTCTGAGCAGAGGCTGTGAAGTAGGCAGGGCTGGTTGTTTGGCGTGGTGTTTCGGGTTTGTGTGTGTTGCTGCCCACAGACAGTACTAGCGTGAGCAAGAGCCTCGGATCGCGGCTCTGCCTCCTTTGCAAAGACTGATCCAGGATTATGATCTAGGTGAAGGGGAAAGTCTGTTGCCCACCCCGAGGGTTTATTATGCTCGGATTTTGATTGCATTGGGGGGGGGGGGTTCTGCAAACACGGCCGTCCCCCCTGCTTCCCTCCCTTCCTCCCTTGTTTTCCGTTAGAAACACAGGCAAGAACATTGTATGTATTCACGGGGTGTCGCAAGAGCAAAGGCTAAATAATCAAAGATAGCAGCAGCAGCAAGAAGGGAGCCCCCACGTTGTGCTCTGCTTCCCCCCCTCCCCCCGCAGACCTGCTCTCCTATTTATTGGTGAGCTCTCCCTGCCTCCCTCCCTGTGCGTGTGAGCGAGTGTGCTTAATCCCAGGAAAAGTGAAGCCATCCAACCATGGTGGTTTTTAATGGCTTGCTGAAAATCAAGATCTGCGAGGCGGTGAATCTGAAACCCACACCTTGGTCTCTGAGGCATGCGGTGGGTCCCAGACCACAGACCTTTTTGCTGGACCCTTACATCGCCCTCAACGTGGACGATTCCAGGATCGGGCAGACCTCGACCAAGCAAAAGACTAACAGCCCTGCCTGGAATGATGAGTTTGTCACTGACGTTTGCAATGGCAGGAAGATTGAGATGGCTGTTTTCCACGATGCCCCCATCGGGTACGATGATTTTGTGGCTAACTGCACTATACAGTTTGAGGACTTGCTGCAGAATGGGAGCCGCCACTTTGAGGACTGGGTAAGTGTTTGCACTGCAAATTCATACGGTTTTGTAAGGCACTGCTGGCGATGCAACACCTTCATTGCAGAGCTAGGTTGCAATGGCATGAAATGGCTCTGAAGCCTTTCCAGGCTTTGTTACACTCAGTCAGGCAGTGTTACGCATATCTCCCTCCTCTGAGATGTGTTTCACAATTTTTTTTTTTTTGGAGGGGGGGAATCATTGTGTCTGGGTAAAAGCTGGATCCTACTGGATCCAGCCTCCCAAATGTCACTGCCTAAATGGGGAACAAGTCTAGTTGCTCCTATTGTAACAAAAAACAAAACAAACAAGACAGACCCCCACTGCATCCAGGAGTAACAATGCAGCAAAACCCCAGATCCAAAACCTAGATCTTGATGGAGCCAGAATTTGGCTCACACCTCCCAAATTCTAATGCTTAAATTGAGAACAAGTATACATGCTCTTGTTGCAGCAACAGGATCCAGACCATGATATTTCCCGGCATGAAAGCACCACCGAAATCCAGATCTGATACTTGGAACCACACAGTTTTTGATCCCCAACCCCCGGCTTCACGGCATCAATAGAAAACAAACATAGATATTCTTCTGACACCAAAAATCTGGATCTCGATGCATTCCAATGCAATTGTACTGCAGGTACTTTGGTAGCTAATTCCTGCCAATTTTTGGTCCTAGTCTGTGCAATTCCACTGCTTAACTAAGCCACATGTTTAGCTGCCTCTTAAATATCCAGATTTGATGTGCCTAAACCCCACAGCGCTACAAAATCTTGAATCCAGCATCCCAGCATATTGTAGTTCAATTGCACTGCAAACAAAAAACCATTTGGGGATGTGCATTTCACAACTATATAAAACACACACATATCACTGAAACAGCAACAAAGTTGGCTATATGTATTGTAAACAATGTTAACAATAATGTTCTCAAGAAAGCATAGAAAAAGTCCTCTGATCTGGGATGTTCCATACATGACCATCCATAATGTTCTGAAATGTGCACCTACATGTTTGTTTATTCTTGATGAAGAATCCAAATCTGGACATTATTTGTTTAGCAGATGGAATAACAACAAAACACCAGAGCCCAGTCTAGAAAATAGTTGGCAGATCATGGGCCTGATTCTAATTTACATGGAAGGGCACCTTTACATCTCAGTGGCTGTGTAAAGGAGCCTTAAAGTGGATGTAAAGAGATGTCAGCATGAAGGAAAGGGGCCTTCGTGTAAATGACAATCAGGCCCTATTTATACTGATTGACTAAGAACTGAATGAGGGCTGTATATTTTTTCTTTTAATATTAAAATGAACCTTTATAGCTTTAAATGAGTCTATAAAGCCAAGCATAACTTCTGCTAAATATGTTGCACCATGATGCTTGGGGTCTGTATTATTCTGGTGGGCTATCAGAGTTGCTTATTTACCAAGTTTAGGTGCTAAAACTGGGTATTATGCAGCCCAAACGTAGGTCATTTGGAAAGGCTTTTGCAGCTATCTTGTATCTGAAACCAGCAATCAAATCCTGGCCCCACTGAAATCAATGAGAATATCAGACCAAGATTCATCCCACATTTTTTGGTGGAAGAGTAGAAGCAAGACTTATTTTTTATTTTGATGGTACAAATTCTAAGTTTGTGGCCCAAATTTGGCAGGACCTTGAATGATTCAGATGCAAAATATGAATTTTGGCAGTGCTATTGTGCTGGGCATATCAGGGTTCAGATTTTTAAGGTGCTATAGGAGCATCTAAACATGTTCTTTAATTAGGCAATGGAATTTAGCAGTTTGGGCCCCAAAACTGACAAGATCTGTCAGGATCCCGGTAGTGAATCCAGGAATTTGTGGTGCTGTTGTTCTGAGATGCATTGAGGTCCTGATTTTTTGGGAATAAGAGGAGTGTCTACATTTGTTTTCCATTGGTGCAGTAGAGTTGAGAGTAGGGTAGTCATGGCCAAAAATTGGCTGTTTCAGCAGAATCCAGGTGCTGGATGTGCATTTTTGCATTGCCCTCATGCTGTGATGTCTCATGGTCTGAATTTTATTGGTGCAGTAGGAGCAGATACACCTGTTCTCTATTTAAGTATTAGAATTTGAAAGGTGGGGCTGAATACTGGCAGGATCCAGCGTTTGTCTTTTCCAAAATCATCTAATGAATCTTGCTTTACTGACTTTGATCAGTATAGGGCAGAATATGGCATAATTATTATTATACTGCAAGTGATTATTTCTCTTGTTAATAGGTAGGGACAGCCAACAAACTTGCTTTTAGGACAACAAACTGTTTCTTCATATGTTTTCACTGAGCTACTAGAGGCTTAGATTAAGCCTACACTTAGTGCCATCTCTAAACAAAATAAAAATAAAAACACCACATTCATTAAGAACTTCAGCAAAATTTGAAGATTAAAGCCTAGAAAAAAGAAATGTTCTGTGAAATGAAGGTGCCATATGATTCTTACCCTAAAAGGAAAATGTATGTGACCTAAAACACCATCAATCAAACAAATCTACTTGTGCACTGTAATTATGCACTAATATATCTGGACCTTTAATAATGTTAGAGATGAGGTTCATATGTTTAATATGAGAAATAAATTCCTCATTTTAGGTCTGTAATTGAAGGCCGCTACTTTTTCTGGTACTCTTGCTATTTTTCAGAAATTAAAGAACAGAAATTGGAGTAGCCCATTTCTCCTTAATGCCTGCAGTATCTAATAAATATAGTCTAATGAACACTCTTGGAAACTATGCTTAGCAGTTCTAAGGTCTGCCCACTAACACAGTAATCCTGGTAGTTACAACTGGGTAACATGTACCTGCTGATCATATTAAATTAAATCACATTGCTACCATCTTTTACCTTACACCATCCAGTCTAATGCAATACTCCTTCCTAAACTAGACCTTTATAATAAAATAAATTTGTCAAAATAATAATGTATTGATAACAGTTCTTGTCAAGTGAGCTGTAGCTCACGAAAGCTTATGCTCAAATAAATTGGTTGGTCTCTAAGGTTCCACAAGTCCTCCTTTTCTTTTTGCGAATACAGACTAACACGGCTGCTATTCTGAAACCTGTCAACATATTAACAGCTCTCATGCATTCATGTGCATTATCTTATAATACATACAGTTCTAAACTGTATTTTTATGAGAACATTTGGGTTTTTTTTTTGGTTTTTCAAAATATCCATACTAGTTTTAAGGGGAAATTACTGACCTTGTAATTCTTATCAAAGGTCCAAAATGCAAAGTGGACATGGCTGTCCAATATGTATCTGTAAAGGAATATACTGCCTTGTTTTTGCGCTGGGGGAATCTCTCCTGTATATAGTCAGCTCACCTACTGTGGTTGATTTTGTTTATTATGCTATCCCTAATGTTTTTTTTAAAGATGAGTTTTTCAGGAAGATGCTACATATTTTTTTCACTATTATGGCTGTGATGTAGATGGACCCTATGGTTACAGTGGAAGCACTAACATGATACACAAGTACAAAGCTTAGTATCATGATAGCGACTTTTGCATTAGGAAGACTCCATTAAACACGCAACAAGCAATTTTCTTTTATCCCTAGGAATACTCAGCAGTCACAAAAATTAATTTGTAACATTATTTACTGACCCAGTGCAGTCTACCTGTACATGTGTACCTCATGGCACATTTTCAAAGTGGTGTCTTCTTTCAACACAATTGTCTAGATACTAACAGATGGCAGATTTTTAAAGGATTAAATGCTATGTCTTTTTTAAAAAAATGCTTGTGCATGTATGCGGATGCTTGTGTTGATTTCTGAAAACAGAACAGTGACAATTAGAAAGATGGCTGCTTTTTACAGTGATGCATCAATACAGACACAGCACAAAGTGTCAGTTTTGCAGATTTTACTTGTTAATGGCTACATTGCAGTTTTAAAGAGAGTCCTAGATAGTTAATATTACAAGCGTCTCTGTAGCTGAATAAAGTACTCGGAATGGGGCAAAGGATACTCAGGAAGATGTTGAAAGCTTTACATTTGGGAAATATGGAGCAATAAGTTAGGAAATCACATGGAAAAAATTCTGTCAAAAATAACATGAAAGTATTAGTTAAGTGTGATTCAATTTAGGTGAAGTGTCATTCATAAAGTTATAATAGACATGTCTTGATCTATTTAACCAAGGTTTAACATTTATGAAGTTTGTACTTTAATAATATAGTCACATGTAAATTAGTAAGTTTTAAAGTGGGCAAGAAAATTATTTTTATAACAAGGCTCATGACTGTAACTTTATGAACTAGAATTAGTAGTGCTTATGTTCAGATTGCTAGTAGTCGGGACATTGGATACTAGTTTATCTGCCAGATATGTGGCCGGATCCTGAGGTGATATAAATCAACATAGCACTGTTGACGTCACTGGATCTATGCTGATTACACTAGCTAAGGATCTTGCCCAGTAGGCCCAACTCTTTGCATGAGAAAATCTCTTCTTGAAGTCACTGAAATTGGGCCCTCGTGAGAAATTAATCCTTTTGCAGGCTGCATAACTAGAATGCATGTGTTCAACCAGGACATCCCAACTTTTAACAATGGCCTTCTTTTGCATCACAGAATATCATAAAGCTAGAGTAATGTACTGGACTTCATTTTGTACTGCCTTAAGAAGATCCTGCACATTCAGGAAAAAAATATGTGGTGTGCCATATATATATATATACACCTACCACCTGTAGGTGTACCACCTACACCCCCCCCACGCTTTCGTGAGCTTCTGTTTGGTTGTCATGTGCTTTTTTCCATACTTCATTTCCCCATCGTTGCTGATTCCCAAGATCTAAAAATGAAGCATATTCTTTTAAAATAGCCCTGCTTATTTACCTGATTTATTCAGTGATAGCAAAGCTAGTACTGGAAGCATCACATTTCCTTTAGTAAATGACTGTGATGACACTCATGTGACTGTGTGGCATCACTGCATAAAATAGGCTGATTATGAATTGAACAGAAACTGAATGCCTCGTCAGTCAGCAGTTATGAAAAATGGAATTTGGAAAAGTGTAACAGTTTACCTAAATATAGGTTATGGTCCTGCAAAAACACTTGGAATGAGATTACTTATGGTAGTAAGTGATTGCAAGGTCAGGTCCATACTTTGGGGCTGCAATGAGTATGTGTGAAGGCTTTAAGGGATACTGCCTAAAGTTAGGCGCTTAAATGAGAGAGCCCTGATTTTCAAAGTGCTGAGCTCACACAGGAGTTGTTGGGCCTAGTTATCTAATGAAAATGTATGAGGAATACAAAAATATATGAGGAGGAATACTGGATATGACCAGTAGCAATATCTACTGAAAATAGTAGGATACAGCTCGTCACCTACTATACACTGTATGCTGAATTAATTGTAAAGGTTGCTCAGGTGCCTGCCTGTGCTTTTCTGCTTTGTACAGTTAGGTGCCTTTTGCTTTTTGTGTGATAACTTACCACAGCCGGCAGGTCTAGGAGTTCTGTTATAACCAGTGGACAGGGAAGTGAATTGTAATCGTTTCAGTATAGGTCACTCTACATTTTAATTTGTTCGTGTGTCTGATGTAGACTGGATGATGAATGTTGGCAACACACTAGAGGAGTATGATCGCTATGCATCTTCCCTCTTCTGTTCTTCTCTATCCATTGAACTTACCTGCACAGAATATGAAGTTGGAGAAGCCCAGGGTTTTCTATTTAGAAGCTTTGCTTCTTATCTGTGTATTCAGAGCCAGATCATCAGCTGCTGTAAATCAATGTCATCTGTTGACTGTTTGTTGAAATCAATTAGTAGCTTCTGGTCCTGTTTGACAGGCATCTACATCACAAAACAACCATCACTAATTGGAAACCTGTGTTAGTTTCAGCAACATTTGAATATGCCATTGAGGCTGAACTCCATTTTCACTCTGAAAGGTGTTGCTTCCAGATCAGGACTGAGAAGCCAAAGAAATGTGCAGTACTGGTGTTGCCTGCAAAGTACCAGTTATATGGATGAAGTGAGTGGATACAAATCATGATTCTAGAGAAAGAATGTAATTGTGTTTTATTTAACTGAGATTTTTTTATTTACATCTTGCTAGTGATTAATTTTCTTCTTATTTTATAGCCTTAAATTGCTGAAATGTGTATAATACTCAATTCTTCAATGAGCGTCCTAATTGTTAGTAGAATTTCAGTTGTTACATAGAGATTCTTCTCTATTATGGCCTGGTCTCCACTACAAAGTTAGGTCAACATAAGCTGCCTTGCGTCGACCTAATTGTTCATCTGTCTACACTTAAATGTTTCCCACCAATGTAAGTGTCCTTTTACAATGACAAACACTACCTCCCCAAGTGGCTTTCAGCCATGGTCAATGTACTGAGGTTGACACAGCACAAGTGTAGTTGCTGCATTACTTGTGTTGATCCAGCTGTTGCACTATGCTCGACACTGATTGCTCAAGTCACAATTGTGAACTCCACTGCCCAGGGGTCACAGAGACCGGAACCCACTTCTCCCTTTAAAATTTTTGAAATGTCTATCCCTGACTGTCCAGGTTGGTGAGCTCATCTAGCTGCTCTCCATTGTGGTGAGCAACTGCCCAGGTGAACTGCGGGCTACACATTCCAGCCATGCTTCAGCTTGGAGTAGGCAGGAGATATTGGATCTCCTGGGCCTATGGGGAGAAGGGGTTTTACGGGCACAGCTCTGAACCAGGCACAGAAACGTCAATATCTACGAGCAGATTGCACGGGGATTATAGGTGAAGGAGTACGATGGGGACCAGCAGCAGTGCCACGTGAAAGTGAAGGAACTGAGGCAGGCATGCTAGAAGGCCCAGGAGGCAAAATGTCAATCCCATGTCGAGTCACAGACCTGCTGCTTTTGCAAAGAGCTGCATGACATACTTGGAGACCCCACTACCACCCCACAAACCACCGAGGAGAAATCTGAGGAACCAAAGTCACAGGTCCCTTGCAAGAACAGCAAAGAGGAGCTGCAGGAGGAAGAGGAGGAAGATGGGGGACATGTGACTGGGAGGGGTGTCCAGCTAAGCTATGAGCCAGGACCTATTTGAGACTCTACAGCAGTCTAGTCGGTCCCGGCAGTCGAGCATGGGTGAGCCCAGTGCAGGAGAAGGAACCTCAGGTAAGTGTGTAAATTTATTTCCCATTACATTGATGGTGCCCCCAACTTAGCAGGACACAGCTATCATTTTTCATTCAATTACTTGTACTGTGAGAGGTAAAGGTACATCAAAGAGAGGTAGCTTATTATCTGCTTTTCATTCCCCTCTAGAGTTAGGCAAGGGGGGTAATGGAGAGCAGTTAGTTCATGTACACAAGGATGTCCCTTGCATCTTCCTGAGAGATCGTGATGAAACTTTTATGGAGATACTCTGTAGTCCTCTCCTGAAGTTTTGAGGGATGGCAGCCTTATGTCTTCCTCTGTGGTAGGACGGTTTCCCATCCCACTCAGCAATAACTTCGGCAGGCACCATTGCAGTAAAGAAGCTAGCAGCATATGTGCCTATTTAGGATGCCAGCAGGAACTGCTCTCTCTGCCTTTCTTACACTCAGAAGTGAGATATCAGCTAAAATCACCACCGCCTGTGGAAGATGGTACCAGTGTTCAGTGCCATTGCCCTAAACTCATAATTTCATACAACTGAGTAATTCCTGCCTCACTGCCAGTGAGCCATACTCCTAATGGCTGGTGCTGCGGATAGCAGATGCACAAGTACTCCAAAGCAGAAGTGTCAATAGGCTTGTTTAAAATCTTAGGGGAGCAAGGGAGGGGAGTTCTGAATCTTAACGTTCACTTTCAATTGTGACTATACTGACCGTGATACCTCCGTGTGTTTTATTTGCAGCTGCTGCCAATGAGGCCTTGAGGGGTTCCCCCTCCACACCCTTGGAATGCCTGAGCCAGCTAAGAAGGAGAAAGAAGAGGACTCAGGTGACATGTTCAATGAGATCCTGCAAGCCAGTGCTGCATCAGACTGTGAGAAAAGGGCTTGGAGGGTGAACACTGCAGACAGCCTGGAGAAGGAAAGAGTGGACAGGAGACAGACCCAGGAGTCCCAGCAGGAAAAGGAGAGGTAGATTCACCAGGACAGAATGGGGGCTTCTCTGGCAGCCAACGCAGATGCTGCAGACTCTTGTGGACCTGAAGGTTCAACAATCCCAGGCTCGCCTCTGTTTGCAGTCCATGGAAAACTCCATTACAGCACCTCCCTATACACACCACAGTGTTCCATGTGGCACCAGGGGCCACAACCTTACCCCTACCACTCCACATTGGGGGGACATTAAGGACAGCCACAGCTTCACATACACTGCTCTGTGAAATCCATTGATGCTGTATATGTAAGTAAAATGGACTTGAATGCTCTTTCCCATTGGTAAGTTCTGTTCCATTAATATATTAAGTTTTTAATGTATTTGCTTTTAAATGGTACAGATTGTTTTTGCACTGGTTTTGCTACTTAATAACATTCTATTATTTGGAAAATAATAAATCTTTATTAGTTCACAGCATATGCTGCAGAGTGAATAGCAGTTCAGAAAGCACCCAGGACTTCAAAATTAATAGGTGCATTGCCAGTTGTGTTCATAGATGTATACCAAGCACCACACAATTCCTAGCAAGCTCCAAAACAGCAGGGCAAGGTAGAGTACAGTACACCACAACGCATTACTGTGGCTTACTGTTAAAGGGCTCTTTCAAAGCCTCCCTGAGCTGTATAGCTCTGTGTTTTGCTCTTCTAATAGCCCTTGTGTCTGTCTGTTCAAACTCAGCAGACAGCTGCTCCACCTCCACCCTCCATTCCGGCAGCAGCTTTTCCCTCTTTGCTTCACAGAAATTATGCAGGACACAAGAGGTAGCTACAACCATTGGGATGTTTTTTTCACTGAGATCCAAACTTGTGCTTAAACAACACCAGTGCCCCTTCACTCTAGCAAAACAACATTCAACTGTCATTCTGTACCAGCTGAGCCAGTAGTTGAATCTTTTCTTGGTGCTGTTGAGGTGGCTGGTGTATGGCTTCATGAGCAAGAGGAGTAAGGGATAGGCTGGGTCACCCAGGGTCACTGTTGACAACATTGCCAATGGTAATCTGCCAGTCAGGAAAGAAGGTCCTTTCTTGTAGCTTTCTGAATAGTCCCATGTTCTTAAAGATGCAAGAGTCATGCATCTTCCCTGACTAGCCAATACTGATGTTGGCGAAGCATCCCTGGTGATCCATGAACTCTTGCATAACCATAGAAAACTAGCTCTTTCTGTTGATATTCTCTGTGGCAAGGTGGTCTGGTGCCAAAATAGGGATATTAGTGCTTAGGGTTGCCAACTTTCTAATCTCTCAAAACTGAACATCCCTGCCCTGAGGCCCTGCCCCTGCCCCGCCCCTTCTCTGAGGCCCAGCTCCCACTCACTCCATCCGCCCCCTCCTGCCGTCGCTCGCTCTCCCACACCCTCAATCATTTTCACTGGGCTGGAGCAGGGTGTTGTGGTATGGGAGGGGGTGAGGGCTCCAGCTGGGGGTGCAGCAGGGCTAATTCCCTGCCTGCCCTGGCTCTGTGCAGCTCCTGGAAGCGGCCAGCATGTCCCTGCAGCCCCTAGACGGAGGGGCCAGGGGACTCTGTGTGCTGCCCACGCCTGCAAGCGCCGCCCCCACAGCTCCCCATTGGCCACGTTCCTGAACACTTGGCAACTCCACCATCATTTGGGAACCCCGTTGTTACAGATCCATCCATTATCTTGCATTTTACCTAAACATACAGCATCCATCTCCTGCATATTGCCGAGAGTCATGGTCCTGTGCGTTGCAAGTTTCCACAGTGCAATCCCCCCTCACTTCTCTGCTGTCAGTGCAGCTCTCGTTTTGGTGTCCCTGCACTTGGTACACAGATCCAGGAATGTGGCCTTGTGCATCTGAAAGTTCTGCAGCCGTTGCTTATAATTCCAAGCATTACATTGGATAATAATTCCCAGCATTACAATGTGATCCCACCAACCAGTGCTTGTTTCTCGGGCCCAGAAGAAGCACTCAGCCATCTTCAGCTGCTTTGTGAACGCCACCGACAACCTTGAATTGGTTCTTGCTATATCCCACAGCAGTCTGTCCTCCACAAAATCGTCATGGTCCATGCTGATTCAGTTCTTATGGCTCTGCAAATACCAAAGGATTGTGCGTCCTGTGCTTGCAACATTTGTGATAATAGTGCAGAGCTGTGCACGCTCCATGCTGCTGTCAGAGATGGTGGACTGCAAGGAGGGCTGCCTGGGTTTGTGAGATATTTAAAAAGGGCTATAGATGACATGGGATGGAGACAGTTGCATGCTGGGAAGTTAACACCTTGCTCCCTGTCACTGCTGTGTGACTATTTTTGCCCCTCTATGCATTGCCAAAACTTCCCAAAAGACAATGTGCTGGACGGTGGTGGGTTGCACAGTTGGATACCTACCCATGGTGCTCTGCACTGTGCAACGATACAACCACTCCTGGTGAGTCTGCACAGTGCCAAAGCAAGGAGCCAAATACGCATGCACACAAACGATATAATAACTGCGGTGGCTATATGCATATCTTGCGTTGACCAGTTTGTAATGTAGACTTGGCCTGAGAGGTTTGACATTTCACACATAAAATTCTCATCTGTGCTGAAAAAGACAAATCCAGATCTTCATTAACATCTTTACTGTGAGAAAAACACAAACTTACGCCTGTACTGCATTTGCCAACAAAATCACCTTCTGACATATTGAATTTCCACAGATCAAGAAAGCTGAAATGCTTTGACCAGTGCACGCCTCCATTGTTTGAGGTTGATGGGACTAGTGCTCCTATGTCACTTAGATGCTTTTGAAAATCCTATCTTTAGGTGTCTAAATATTACTAGGAAAAGCTGTCAGTAAATAAAGACTGACCTTTAATAAAATTCTTTTGCCCTTTACTCTTATTCATTACCATTAATACTGCATATTCAGGTCCAAGTCCTGCTGTCTTCTCTCACAGAGAACTCCCACTGAAATCACCTCTGCCATCCCACCTACAACTCTTCAAACACTGCTGAAATCAATGGGAACCTGAGTCAGGACTGCAGGACTTGGCCCATAAGGGGTAATGAGTTACTATTGTCTTTCTTCTTCTTGTACTTCTAAAATTTCTTTTGCATCTTTATTGTGGTTTTATAATTTTGTCTTGGAAATGTGAACACGTTGCTTAGAAAACAAAGCTGGGGGATATCGTTCTTGGAATAATTGTATGACACCGGGGCTGGGGTAATGAAATGATATAAGGGTGTCCTAGAGTGCGCTGGCTCTTTAAGGGAGTTGGGCTCAGCCTCACTGTGCCTTGTCTGGTGCCTCCCCAGGTGATGGACTTTGAGGCAGGAAAACATGAATCTGCTTAGCTTAGGCCAGGGGTCGGCAACCTTTCAGAAGTGGTGTGCCAAGTCTTCATTTATTCACTTTAATTTAAGGTTTCGCCTGCCAATAATACATTTTAACGTTTTCTAGAAGGCCTCGCTCTATAAGTCTATATATGATATAACTAAACTGTTGTCGTATGTAAAGTAAACAAGGTTTTCAAAATGTTTAAGAAGCTTCATTTAAAATTAAATTAAAATGCTGATCTTACTCCGTCGGTCCGCTCAGCCCGTTGCTGGCCTGGGGTTCCATTCACTTAGGCTGGCAGCAGGCTGAGAGGGGCCTGCACCCGGGACCCCAGCTAGCAAGGGGCCGGCAGCCAGAACCCCAGACCGGCAGTGGGCTGAGTGGGGCCAGCAGCCGGGACCCCAGACCAGCAGTGGGCTGAGCGGCTCAGCCCGCTGCCCCTCAGCCCGCTGCCGGTCGGGGGTTCCGTTTGCCGGCTCCTGCCAGCCAGGGTCCCGTCTGCCAGCCCTGCTCAGCCCGCTGCCGGTCTGGGATCCCAGCCCTGCCCACATAGAGTGGGTACCTACCTTCTTCCTGGTTCTAGCCAATTCTCTTCGTCTCTCTCTGCACTGAGCGGAGGTGGGAGTGCACTGAGCCCAGGGCTGGGGGTGAAGGAGCAGGCTGGGGGTTGGGGTGTAGGGTCTGGCCAGGAGCTAGAATGAGAGAGGGGGCTCATTGGGGTAGGAGGTTTGGGTGTGGAGTGCTTACCTGGGCAGCTCCCATTTGGTGCGAGGGGTGCAGGTGGGAATGTGGGGGGGCGGTGCAGGAGCTCCCGTTTGGTGGTCACGGTGGGGGTGGGAATGTGGGGGGTGCAGGAGTCAGGGCATTGGGTGTGGGGGGGCTGGGTATGTGTGGGGGGTGCTGGAGTCAGGGCTGGGGTTGTGAGGGGTGCAGGGGTCAGTGGAGGAGGCTGGGTGTGTGTGAAGGGGATGCAGGGGTCAGGGCAGAGGGCCGGGGGTGTCTGTGTGGGGGTGCAGGGGTCAGGGCAGAGGGATGGGAGTGTGTGAGGGGGGGTGCAGGGGTCAGGGCAGAGGGCTGGGGGTGTGGGCTAAGGTCGTGGGGGTGCTCCCAGCCCCCTGCCCAGAGCAGCTCACGGCAGGGGGCTGGAGGGGTATGCCCTGATTCCATTCACCAAGGCCCTGTCCCCGCCTTTTCTCCGCCTCCTCCCTTGCTGTGCGGCTCCTGCTCCCAGGTAAGGGCCACCAGCTGATCGGCTGCAGGGAGGGAGAGGAGGAGGGGCAGGAACCCAGCACACTGGGGGAAGAGGCAGGGGAGGGGGGAGCTTGCCTGCCATGCAGCAGTAGCCGGCAGGACCAAACTTCTTCACCCTGCCCCTGCGGGGGTGGGGGGAGCGAAGAAGAGCGGGCCGGGGCAGGCAGGATTTTTAATGGCACGCTACTGCCTGTCGGGGCCCCAGCCGCCAGCCCTGCTCAGCTCGCTGCCGACCTGGGTTCATGCCATCTTTGGCATGCGTGCCATAGGTTGCTGACCCCTGGCTTAGGCCATTTCTACACTACCACTTATGTTGGCAAAACTTATGTCATGCAGGGGAGTGAAAAAAAAAGAGCCCCCTGAATAAGTTTTGCTGGCATAAGTGGTATGTGCACCGTGCTATGTCGGCATCTGCTGCCAACATCGCTGCTGCTGCTCGTTGGGCGTGGTTTAATGATGCTGGTGGGAGAGGTGTGCTGCTATAAGGTTTTTAGTGTAGACATAGCCTTAGTTGGTGGCACGAGAGCTTTTGGCATATTTTTATTGAAAGACCTGTAGGAGATTCACCATCGGAGAGGACTGGGGAAGGGACTCTCCAGCCCAGCCAGATGGAGAGGCCTGTGGGCAGCTACCTGGAGCGAGGAATGAGAGCAGAAGCCTGATGGAACTAGAGAAAATGCTGGACAGTAGGTTTTGGGAAATGTGTCTTGCAAGAGGCTGATGAATCTGTGAAATGGTGGAGAGGCTTGTTTTGATTTCAGCTGATGTTTGAATTCTGACGCGTTGATAAACTGGACCAGGAGAAGGGATGTTAAGTATCTGAATATCCAAGAAAGGGAAACTGAGGCAGTGATAGGGTCTGGTACCAGACTGTGTAAAACCTGTTGCAAAGATTGGAGAAAAGGAACATCAGACAATACTGAATGAAATGCCCTAGCTCTGTATAAATGAATGCTTTCCTACATTCCAGATATCACTAGAAAGGTAAAAAAAGAATATTCAGCAACAATTAAACACTTGGATCAGCAAATTATAGTATTAGCAAATAGTGCCATACATTAGGCAATTTTCTGAATGACAGTTATGCTTTGCACTAGTTGCTAAAAAGAAATATAGACTAGCATGATACCAAAAAAATGTGCAGAATTATATAACCTACTGATTGCTAGTCAAAGTGAGCGATTTGAATTGCTAGTAAAGTTTGAGTTTTAAAGTGTCCTTTCACTGTGAAAGAGTATCCTGTTCCTCTGCCTTTTGTGAGCAGGACTAAGATTTCCCCAAAGAGAATCTGATCTGATTGATGCCAGGATGCTCCTAGTTGAGCATCACACAGCGGTTCCAACCAGGAGTGGACATCACTTAAGAATAAGTAGCTGACAGGCTGGTGAGCCACCTGGAAGTCAAAGAAAGTGAAGTTGTGCTGCTCCAATAAGCTCTGCTACAGAGCGGGAAGAGGTTCAGCCTGGTTAAGAGATGACCAGATTTAACATGATTGATTTGAAGCTGGGACAGAATCTCCAGTTTCAGTAGAATCAGCTGAGAGATAGAGAGGGTCCATCCCTCAAAATTGGGATAATCCCAGTGGGATGGAAACCATGCATTGCAAACTTGTAGCAAAGCACTGACAATGCTGGAATTGCATGAATAATGGTGCCTGGGGAAGAAGAGCTCCCAAAACCACATTGCAATAACTGCCAAGAGAACTGTCAAGTACAGGATGCGGGATAGGTCACAGTGTAAATTCTGCTGGAGATGCTCCAACACTCTGCCGCATATGGGTTCCATCCCACTAAGATTGGCTGGGTTTTGAAGGACAGCTGATTGCACTGCACCGGGAGATTTTTGTCCCAATTTCAGTATAATTCTGTGACAGTTGTCACTACCTACTGTGCTGAACCACCGATCCATCTGTAACATGGCTACTGTGCTGCTATGCTTGAGCTCTTTCTTTGTCAGTAACTGATAAGTGCACTCCCAGTGCAATGGTCAAACACAAATATAATTCTAGGAACAGTGCCATATAATCGTTCAGTATCACAGGGCTCTGTCCCTTTAAGTTCCATTCTGCATCTTTACTCTCTGTGCCAGTCATGGTTCTGAGGAAGAAGGGTTTTAGTTAACTTTAATAAACAATTTTTGTATACAAATGCTACCTGTCCCTTAAGAAAATAAGCAGCAGGTAGGTATTTTCACTGATATGTTTTCTTGTGCTTATTATTAATGGCTCTATAGTTATTTTAGTGTACTGTATACACTTTATTGATTTTAAAGGAACACTCAGAGGTAGTTTTAGGCCCCAAACTTCGCTTTTATGCACACACAAATGTTTTACAGAGCCAAATCTGTAAAGTGTTATAATTTTAAAACACAGATTCATTAAAACCAATTTTAAACACTCTCCTGCAGTGTCTGCAACCCGGATGTTGTGCTAACTCATGATAGATCTGCTCTCATTATCCCTTCCTTCTAACTGACCCTCATTCCCTTTGTCTCTACCTGTTGCATGCTCACTTGGGTAGGGACTGTCTTCTTTTACATACAGCGACTAGCACAATAGGATCTTTGGCTGAGGCTCCTAGCTGCTTTGGTAAGGTCATTAATAATGCAGAAACAGCAAATGACATGGACTACAAACAAAAGTTTGTCCAAGCAAAATGCAGCGCAAAAACTAAGCACAGCGGATACTGTGAACAATCAGTTAATTTTAAAAAAAAATCTTTTCATTCATACAATTGGGGATATTATTAGTAATAAAAGTAACATGATTTTAAAAGAATGTGACTTTTAACCTGATTGTCACGTAAGTACAGAAACAAGATTTTCAAAATTGGGAAACCTTCTGAGTCTTATGTTAACAAGCCATCCACAGGTGAGAGGAAACAGACATAGAGGCTGATTCACCTCTCACATCATTTAATGTTGGTGTAACTACATTGATCTCAGTGTAGCTATGCTAGATGGAGGGCCTGTTCCTGTAAACACCCACACGCTTAACTTTACATAAATAAGATAAGGCCCTTATGCTGATATAAATGAGATCAGAGCATGCTGGGTTGTTTTATGTGGTATGCAGTGCTGTCCCCTTGAGCAGGAGCAAAAGCACCCTACCCTGCTGCAAAATAGGATACCAGTTCCACAAGATATTAACTATGTGCCTAACTTTGTGCAACTGCTAGCAGCAAATATCTCCAACGGCCGGTGATGGGACACTAGATGTGGAGGGCTCTGAGTTACTACCGAGAATTCTTTCCTAGGTGTCTGACTGGTGGGTCTAACTGATTGCCCACATGTTCAGGGTCTAACTGATTGCCATATTTGGTGTCGGGAAGGATTTCCCCCCGGGGTCCGATTGGCAGAGACCCTGGGGTTCTTTTGCCTTCCTCTGCAGTATGGGGCACAGGTCACGTGAAGGTTTAAACTAGTGTAAATGGTGGATTCTCTGAAACTTGAAGTCTTTAAACCATGATTTGAAAACTTCAGTAACTCAGCCAGAGGTTATGGGTCTGTTGCAGGAGTGGGTGGGTGAGGTTTTGTGGCCTGCAGTGTGCAGGAGGTCAGACTAGATCATGATGGTCCCTTCTGACCTTAAAGTCTATGAGTCTATGAATAGTCCCACTGTCATCAAGGGGACTCTTTGCATGTTTAAAGTTAATCAGAGACCTATGTCCTTTACTGAGACCAAGTGCACTAAATCCATTTGAAAATGGGACTTAAACTCCTAAGTCACTTAGGAGCTTTGAAAATTTTGCCCCCATTGTTTATTTCCCGAGGGATGAATGTAGTGCAGTATTTTTAAAATAGGGTGTTTTTTTCTTCTTAAATAGGTCTTGATCCTGCCTGTTAGAACTGTGATTTGAGTTCTGCAGTTCTTTTCTAAAATCATTCTCTGTGTGATGAGATTTAGCCTGACTTTGGAAATATTATTTCCTCTTCCTTTTTTAAAATAAAACCGGAAAGTCTTATTTTTATGACATAATTAATCTCATTAGTGAAAACAATAATAGAATACTTAAATAATCTGTGCAATTTAAACAGGTGAGAGCCAGTCTTGTTTGAATAAATGATAGGTATTGAATTTTTAAAACATTCTAGCAATTGCATTCTATTTAAAAGGCACATGTATTCCAGCCAAGTACTGTTTTTTTTTATTTCAATATGATTAACTTGTCACAAATATTTCAAAATCCTATGGCATAATCCAAAGTTTTGATCAAAGGTCATTTAAAAAAATCCAGATTTGACGTGTGAGAAGGTCATCTGGCAACTAATGCAGACTCTGAAAAGCTGAGATAAAAATTAATATCTAACCAAAGTTGAAGATAGGAAGGCTGAGGTCAAGGAAGAATATGCACAAGCCTTAAGAAGCCACCACTCCCTCCAGCAGTCCTCTGCAGTATTGTGTGGGCTTCCATTAGGTGGCTACTGGATATAATTCTTGCTGCTATTGGTGCCATAAATTGTGAGTTTAATACACATACAAGTGGCATAAAGGGGCTACAGCAGCTACTACACCAGCTGTGCAGCAATTCCCAGGTTGGGAAGTGGAGTTCACCTCCTAATACCCGTGGTTCAACACATAGAGCCGGATCGTTTGAGTTTTATGCCTGATTACTCAAACTCCATGGTGAAATGATGGGACGCTTAAGTGACTACATAAATATAGCTTGTATTCTGTAAGCAAGGTGCTTAGGTGCCTTTGAAAATTTTACCTCCTTTTGATACTATATGATTTTTTTTAAAGGTAAGAGTTTAAATGAAGTGTTTGAAACTTGCCCAGAACATGAAATGTTCTGCCGATAGTGACTGAATGACATCTTTACACTGGAATTATTTCTTGTTTTTGTTGGCGCCCCCAATGTGCTAGGTACTATACAAACAAAAGAGACCCAGTCCCATCCTTGAAGAGCCTACAGTTTAAAAATCAAGTAATTTACAAACTCACAATTGGCTGAGGAGCAATAAATTATAACCTGAGGTTTGAACAACTTGTATGTCAAGAGTGGGGTGAAGTTCAAAGGCCAGCCACTTGGAGAAGGTGTAACAAAATGCACAAGGCAAATAAGCTGTGGTGTTTAGGTCAAAAATATGCGAAGTATCCAGAAGTGTTGAATTATTGTGATTCCTTGGACATATGTGATGTGATGGCTCTTGAGGAGGGGGGTATTGTCTGACTGATCAGTTAAGAAATGATGTTCATTGCACAAGGGGCATCACAGAATAAGGTACAGAACCTTTTATGTGACAAACTGAGAAGCAGGCCGATGAGACTGGTGGACCAGGGCATCACTGGTGGAGCAGAAGAAGTCTTTTATACATTTCCTCTTTTTGTTGCAAAATTATAAAAGTCTTTGCAAATGATCCCCTTGTGTTTGGTTTTCACCAATGTTTGTAGCTATGGTGGTGATTGCATTTGTGTCTGAAACTGGATCAGCCAGTGTCCCTTACACTTATCCCTTGATAGTCTGTATCTTTAATGAGCCATGGAAGAGTTATCTGAGGGAATGGATCAGAAGGAGACCCCATCGACCGGAAGGCATGGGATGCATTGTCCTAAGGATGGGGTTTCCACGACCACCACTCCTAAGAGGAGTGGACAGGTGATGGTGGTGGTGGTCAGGGTCATCCATCTGCCATCCAGACCAGGAAACTCGAGAAGTGTGCTGCTTGCCTGGAGCTAGAATTCAGGGTGTGACAAGAGTGTTGCCGAGACCGATGAAGCCCTCGGACTGCTACCCCTTCCTATATCTCCGCATGCGCACCGATGATACTGCCAAGAATGACCTTGAGCGGGTCACTGCAGACTACGTGGCTCTGGGAAGAAGGATAAAGGAGTTTGAGGTGCAAGTTGTGTTCTCGTCGAGGCTCCCTGTTGAAGGAAAAGACCCAGGTAGGGGCTGTCAAAGTGTGGAGGTAAATGCGTGGTTGCGCAGGTGGTGTCAGAGAGAGGGCTTTGGATTCTTCGACCATGGGATATTGTTCCAGGAAGAAGGATTGCTAGGAAGAGATGGGATCCACCTAACAAAGAGAGGGAAGAGCATCTTTGCATGCAGGCTTGCTAATCTAGTGAGGAGGGCTTTAACTAGGTTCGCCGGGGGATGGTGACCTAAGCCCAGAGGAAAGGGGGAAGTGGGATACTGGAAGGAAACACAAGGAGGAGGGTGCAACGGGGAGGCCTCGTGATTCATACTGAGAAAGTAGGGCAATCAGCTAGTTATCTTAGGTGCCTGTACACGAATGCAAGAAGCCTGGGAAACAAGCAGGAAGTCCTGGCACAGTCAAGGAACTATGATGTGATTGGAATAACAGAGACTTGGCAGGGTAACTCACATGACAGGCAGCCCTCCAACCTGAAGCAAATACTCACCAGCAACCACACACCACACAACAAAAATACTAACCCAGGAACCTATCCTTGCAACAAAGCCCATTGCCAACTCTGTCCACATATCTATTCAGGGGACACCATCATAGGACCTAATCACACCAGCCACACTATCAGAGGCTCGTTCACCTGCACATCTACCAATGTGATATGTGCCAGCAATGCCCCTCTGCCATGTACATTGGCCAAACCGGACAGTCTCTACGTAAAAGAATAAATGGACACAAATCAGACGTCAAGAATTATAACATTCAAAAACCAGTTGGAGAACACTTCAATCTCCCTGGTCACTTGATTACAGACCTAAAAGTCACAATATTACAACAAAAAAAACTTTAAAAACAGACTCCAATGAGAAACTGCTGAATTGAAATTAATTTGCAAACTGGACACCATTAAAATTAGGCTTGAATAAACTGGGAGTAGATCTGTCATTACACAAAGTAAAACTATTTCCCCTTATTTCCCCCCCACTGTTACTCGCACCTTCTTGTCAACTGTTGGAAATGGGCCATCCTGATTATCACTACAAAAGGTTTTTTTCTCCTGCTGATAATAGCTCACCTTAATTGATCACTCTCGTTATAGTGTGTACAGCAACAGCCATTGTTTCATGTTCTCTGTGTGTATATAAATCTCCCCACTGTATTTTCCACTGCATGCATCCAATGAAGTGGGTTTTAGCCCACGAAAGCTTATGCTCAAATAAATTTGCTCGTGTCTAAGGTGCCACAAGTACTGCTCGTTCTTTTCACATGACTGGAACACTGTCATGGATGGGTATAAACTGTTCAGGAAGGACAGGCAGGGGGAAAAAGGTGGAGGAGTTGCACTGTATGCAAGAGAGCAGTATGATTGTTCAGAGCTCCAGTATGAAACTGGAGTAAAGCCTGTTGAAAGTCTTTGGGTTAAATTTAGAGGCGAGAGCAACAAAGGTGATGTCGTGGTAGGCGTCTGCTATAGACCTCCAGACCAGGAGGATGAGGTAGATGAGGCTTTCTTCAGACAGCTAACAGAAGTTTCCAGATCACAGGCCCTAGTTCACATGGGGGACTTCAGTCACCCTGACATCAGCTGGGAGCAGGGGCGACAGGTTTGTAGAAATTTTGGTGGTGCCCAGAATGCCCAGACCTCAACCCCCGCCCCAAACTCCGCCCCTCCCCACCTGTCTAAGGCTCTGGGAGGGAGTTTGGGTTGGGGGGAGGTCTGGGGTGCAGTCCCTGGGCTGGGGCAGGGGACTAGGGTGCAGGAGGGATGCAGGGTGCAGGCTCTGGGAGGGAATTTGGGTGCAGAAGGGGTGAGAGGTTGGGCTCTGGGAGGGAGATTGCGTGGGGGAGGGGGTCTGGGTTGGAGTTTGGGTGCTGGGTGCAGGCTGGGGCAGGGATTGCGGGTGCAGGAAGAGGAGTTAAGGGGTGCAGGCTCTGGGACAGAGTTCGGGGACAGAAGGGATGCGGAAGGAGGGGGTGCAGGCTCTGGGAGGGGTGGGGGGCTGCGGCGCTTACCTGGGGTTCCTAGGCAGGGCTGGCCAGGGGGCCTCCGCACACTGCTACCCCCTGGCATTTCCCCTGCAGTTTCCTATTGGCCGCAGGGGTGCTTGGGGCAGGACACAGACCCACCCAGCCCAAGGGTCCGCAGGGAAGGGCTGGCAGCCACGTGGAGTGAGCAGGCAGGAAACTGCTCAGCTCTGCTGTGCTGCCGGTGGTGGGTGGAGGCCCCAGGCTGTTTTAAATCGCCTGGGAGAGCACCTGGGGGCGGAAGGCGGGGCCGAGGGAGAGATCCGACCTCAAACATTGCTGGAGCTGGGCCCCGGGCCAGGAATATTCCTGTTGCGCAGGCACCCCGGGCCGATAGAACTAGCCACCTATAGCTGGGAAAGCAATATAGCAGTTCACAGACAATCCAGGAAGTTTTTGGAGAGTGTTGGGGACAACTTTGTGGTGCAAAGTGCTGGAGGAACCAACTAGAGGCCATGCTCCTCTTGTCCTGCTGCTCACAAACAGGAAGAACTGGTAGGGGAAGCAGAAGTGGGTGAAAGCCTGGGCAGCAGTGACCATGAGATGGTCAAGTTCAGGATCCTGACTAAAGGAGAGCAGCAGAATACAGACCCTGGACTTCAGAAAAGCAGACTTTGACTCCCTCAGGGAACTGATGGGCAGGATCCCCTGGGAGGCTAATATGAGGGGGAAAGGAGTCCAGGAGAGCTGGCTGTATTTTAAAGAAGCCTTATTGAGGGCGCAGGAACAAACCATCCTGATTTGAAGAAAGAATAGCAAATATGGCAGGTGACCAGCTTGGCATAACAGAGAAATCTTCAATGAGCTTAAACACAAAAAGGAAGCTTACAAGAAGTGAAAACTTGGACAGATGACTAAGGAGGAGTATAAAAATATTGCTCGAGCATGCAGGGGTGTAATCAGGAAAGCCAAAGCACAATTGGAGTTGCAGCTAGCAAGGGATGTGAAGGGTAACAAGAAGGGTTTCTCCAGGTATGTTAGCAACAAGAAGAAGGTCAAGGAAAGTGTGGGCCCCTTACTGAATGGGGGAGGCAACCTAGTAACATGATGTGGATAAAGTTGAAGTACTCAATGCTTTTTTTGCCTTGGTCTTCACAGACAAGGTCAGCTCCCAGACTGCTGCCTGGGCAGCCCAGTACAGGGAGGAGGTGAGCAGCCCTCAGTGGTGAAAGAACAGGTTAAGGACTATTTAGAAAAGCTGGACATGCACAAGTCCATAGGTCCAGATCTAATGATTCCGAGGGTGCTGAGGGAGTTGGCTGATTTGATTGCAGAGCCATTGGCCTTTATCTTTGAAAACTTACAGTGATCGTGGGAGGTCTTGGACGATTGGAAAAAGGGAAATATAGTGCCCATCTTTTAAAAAGGGAAGAAGGAGAATCTGGAGAACTACAGACCGGTCAGCCTTACCTCAGTCCCTGGAAAAATCATGGAGCAGGTCCTCAAGGAATCCATTTTGAAGCACTTGGAGGAGAGGAAGGTGATCAGGAACAGTCAACATGGATTCACCGAGGGCAAGTCATGCCTTACCAGCGTGATTGCCATCTTCGAATGCTAATCTTCTATGATTCTATGATGATTACATTTAAAAAATTAATCAATGTTGCCTAATCTGTACTGTTCAGACAAGTTTTAAGATGTTACTGTTCATGTGTTCAACTATTCATTGCTCTCTCTTCTTCCGTTTTTAGGTCTTGCCTTACCTTTTTATTTCCAATCACATCACATCTTGGTACAATTTAGGGCATCAATTGCTTAAGCTGAGGGGATGGCATCTGATCTAAAGCTTGGTACAAGTCTGTTCATAAATAAATGGGCCAAGATTTACCTTGCTTAGCTGCAGATAACACACCTTTGTCCAAAATCAACTCTGGATTTACATAGGAAAATAATAATGCATTGCTCTCATATCTAAGGTACTTATGTGATCCCCATTATCATGGTATCTGAGCACCTCTTAATCTTTAATGTATTTGTCTTCACTATACTCCTGTGGGGAATTAAGGTACAGAGAGGCTAAGTGACTTGCCCAAGGTCACACAGGAAGTCTCTGCAGAGTAGGGACTTGCAGCCTGGTCTCCCAAGTTTTAAGCTAGTACTGTAACCACTAGACAAGGGTTGCTCAATCTGTGGGTTGGAACCAAAAATTGGGTTGCCAGAATGTTTCGAAGGGTCATGTGGCAGCTCCTGTGGCTTCTGTCCCACGGGGCTAGCTGGGCTCACCTCCCTGCTCCAGGCACTGCAACCACTGGGGTCCCAGTGCCACTCAGGTTTAGCCCAGTCGTCATGATGATGGAAGTCCGGGAAGGCCAAATTTGAGTGAATGGCACTGCAACCCCATGAGCCAGGTCACAACTCCACTCATACAAATTTGGCCCCCTTTTGACAATAAAAATTACTACATGACCCCAGGAGAAGAGACCGAAGCCTGAGCCAGCCTGAGTCCCAGGTGGTGGGGAGGGCCAAAATTGGAGCCCAAAGGCTTCAGTCCCAGGCAGGGGCCTGTAATCTGAGTCCCAACACCCAGGGCTAAAGACCTCAGGCTTCGGCCCCAGGCAGTGGTGTTCACGCTTCAGCTTTGGCCCTGAGCCCCAGAAAATCTAAGCTAGTCCAGGCGACCCTATTAACATGAGATCGTGACCCACTTTGGGGTCCCGACCCACAGTTTGAGAACCACTGGTTTATAGCATTCCTTTTGAGGAAGGAGGGAATTGAGATTCCTGTCGCAGCTTTAATAATTATTAGCATACTTTATTGTTCAGATTAAACTTTATAAAGAACTGATTTATTGTTAATTTCTATTTCCGTTTCCCAGTGGCATGGTACAAATATACATGTGATTATTTGTGAGTTGAGTAGCTTGGTGTATAATGTCGGGTGGGTGTATATCTTTTTGCAAGGATCCATTTGGGCAATCTCTCTTTTGATGGTCATATCTGATGACTACAGGTAAGCTTGATCTTCCCAAATCAGACACATCTATGGAAGTAAAATACAGTATTCATTTAACAAGGACAGAGCAAGATTTGCCAGGTATTTTAAGGCCAAGGCAGGTCAACTGAGTTATAACTGGCTCTAATTATCACGGCTACGGTCAGTAATGTTCTCTGCTTCAGCTGGGTGGCCCTCAAAAAGGGGAGAAATTTTTTCCTGCCCTTTGAAATCATCAAAGAAAATGAGAGAAAACTTTGGAAATTATATCTTTATGTCAGAAAGCCTTACTGTTCAGGACAGACCAGGATAAACAATGGACAAATAGGAAGTGGCTTTTGAAAAGTATGGGCTCAATCCTGGGACATGTTGAGTGTCTCCTGCAAAATGCTGAACACATTTGATTTCCATTTAGTTAAAAGACCTAGTACCTGGCAGGATCAGGTCTTAAGATTTGATCTACGGCATATAAGTAAATTGCTCTCTTCAGTGACAATCAGTAAAATGGAATAGTAATGCACACCACTGCTCTCTCTCTGTGTGTGTGTGTGTGTGTGTGTGTGTGTACATACATACAGAGAGAGCATACACAGCACTTGAGTAAATATAAAAGCAACTCCATAATTCTAGTGTTCTGAAAATAACATGGCTCTTGCTATCCTTCGACATCACAAGTGTGAGTGTATCATGTGCAGAGGGGAAATCCAAATCCAGAGCACAGAAATATTAGTAATGAGCAGGGCAGCAGTGGATGGATTAATAATGTTCTCCAAAATCTCAGCTTTAATTTAAAAAAAGAACAAAGTGTCTAGCTTTCCTGGGTTCAAGTACAGTTTTAAATATGGTAATCGGTATACGTAGCCTTTAAGGCTGGATTCTGCGATGTGTTTAGATCTTCCTGAAGGGTCCTGAGCAGAGAGCTCACCACATCTCATAGAAGATGCTCAGCATAGCACCCCAAGAGGGGCATAGAGCTAAATTCTCTGCTTGTGTAAATTGGAACAGCTCCATTGAAGTCAACAGGGCTATGTTAATTTACCCCAGCAGAGATTTAGCCTTTTAAGCAATTGTGATACACAGAAAAGATTCTCTCTTTAGGCTGTGAATTTTCTAATTGGCCTTAGGCAACCAGCACCATTGAAGATCCTAGCCTTGAAGTCTAGAGGAGGTCACTTATATGAGAGTATTGTTAAATAATAATTTTAATTATTTTAATTAGGTAGGCCTAATTTAGATGCTGACTGAAGACTGGGTTTTTTTAAACACAAAAATCAATCACAACCCACCAGTAAAAGCCCTCTGGTGCCAGCTCTGTGCACTCAAACAAAAATAAAATATATTGTTTGAAGTGATTCTTCTAAGTTATCTAAGTCCAGCAGACACACACTGTTTCAATTGCTGTACAGTTACTAGGGTCTATGTTAAGTTAGTATGTGTTCGTGGTGATGGAATTATTTTTGGCTGAAAAAAAATAATATCCCTGAAAATGTTTTCCTCCCACACAGGGAGCAGAAAGTGACCTGTGCTTGTTCTTGTTTTTATTATGTTTTAATGGCCTGAACTATCACATTTTAGATGTTCTTCTCATTGTTCTAGTAACAACCGCCATCTAAAAAGGAGACATCAGAGCATCAAGTGAAATAATCAGAAATATTATAGGATGCCTCTTGGTGAAAAGAAAAATGATTCTATTGAAATGACATCTAACTTCTGCCTTATTTTGCTCTGCCATTTGGGAGCTTCTGTACATGGTCATCTCTTTACTATATTCAGATGCCACCATTATGGGTGTGTTGACAATGTGGGTAGATAAAGACCTTTGGGGCAGTGACTGCGTGTTTGTACAGTGCCTCACATTGGGATAGACTGTGATACACTTAGTCATCCTGAGTAGTGCCTTAACCCATAGGCAGTCCTGTTGACTTCAGGGAACTATTCGTGGTATAAGTACATCACAATCTGGCCCATAATGAGGTTCAGATCTTTATAAAGGCCTCCGGGTGCTAATTCTAGACATATATTAATCTCTCCTCTATCACTGAACTATGTTTTAATGCCCCAACTAGATAGATCTACCCGTGTTTTGAGTGCAGTCATAGCTGGAATAACTTGTGCTGAGACAGATATAATCTGGCTTCAGTGTTGGTCATTTGTAAAGGGAAAATCCACCCACTTCCTTCAGAGTAGCACTCAGAAGTATCACAAGAAGCGAGGCATTCTCCGTAAGCATGACTAAAATGAGAAATGTACATATCCCAATCCAATTTTTCATAATTTAGCACTTTTGTGATGAGCAAATGGTTACAGTTTTTGTCATCGGTGTAGAGCAGCATGCTGGAAACAAAACTCTATCTAAAATGTGCAGTGGGTTTTCAGTATTTTGTGGTGTGCATATTGAAGAAATGAGGCATGGCTCACCTGCTTTTTTGGCTGCACTATGACACCTATGCTTTGCCATGGTAAATTAGCAGTGTGTGAAAGGCCTTGGCACAACTGAAAACATCTGAGTCATAGGGGGTTTGGTAAATGAACACCTTTCCTGGGATTTGTATGTTATTGTTTCCAGTGGCTCAAGTCAAACTCACAGTTTCATAGCACAGACTATCTTCCTGCAGATGACTTATAAAAAATAAACTAGAAAGAATTTTAAAAGGAACTGTATTTTATTATAAAGAAGTCCTTGTCTCATGCTTCTGTGCTCCAAGTTTCATCAAACAGGTCCTTCAGGCTCCCTTTCCGCACTCCTTCTGAGAAGGGACAGTCCTGTTTTCTGGTTACCTTCCAGAGTTGTTTTTAGGTGCAAGGTCAGCTGACCTCTAGTTTAGTAATATAGCTCCACTGCCTTCCCTGTGTTCCAGCAACAGAGGCATTCCTTTTATCCACTCTTCCACCTCCAGGGTCCACAAGCATTAAGAAGACTTTGTGTTTTGGGACAGCAGTCTATAATCTGTGTATGTGCTGGCATCTTCTGGAGGACTAGGGGGAACTGCATCCAATGTAGAAAACAAGGAGGGATGTTTCTGGTTGCAAGGAGTTCCCCTGTTAAGGTCCAGAAGGCTTGTATCCCATCACACAGTATTATAACACAGCTAGAATAGATCTACCTGAGCCCAGCAAAAACACAGGGGTGTGATGCAGTTCTGGGACATATGGCACGTGGCAACCTCCAGTCTAATGCATATTATTGCAGTGATAGATGGTATCATGGGCTGTGGAATTCAGTGTTTGGAATCACCCTAATTATTTAATGTAGAAAACAATAATGGGGAACTGGAGTGCTGCTGTTCTGGTACAGTCTATTCAAGCCTTGTGTAGCCTAGACCTACAGCACTGTGAAGACTCTAATAACTAGAGCTCTGCAAATCTGTGGATATCCGCGGACCATGTTTGTGGATTGCGGATCGGATGTGGATACAAATTTTGTATCCACGTAGGGCTCTACTAATAACATATTTCCATAGGCAGCCTTTCCAGTACATGCTATTGGCTTCTCTTTATGATATGCAACTTCCCTGCTAAATTCTTACGGAGATAATCCATTGTGGAACAATTTTTCAGATTACATATTGAGTCCCTGGACTTTTAGTACTAAGATAAATGTGCTTCAGATAATGCTGTTCCCTGATAGGAACATGATTGGTGTAATTTCAGGTAAGAAAATGACTAGGAGCCCTGCTGTGTGTTTTGAAGCCAGAACCAGGCACCATTAGAAGAACGTGGTAAAATCTCGCCCCTTATGCGTGGGGTTCAGTATTAGCTGAATAGCAATCGTGTGTTTCTGAACTGCAGATCCCTCTTACAGTTGCAATGATCAACACTGGTGAAAGGTCTGTCTGGTTGCAATTTGCTACCATTATATGGAGTAGGGAAGTGTGTGAAATTTTTGCTTTGAACTGTTTGCACCAAAAGTTATGAAGACCAGAAAGTGGTAAGAATACTGCTTCTGTATATAAATGTTACCCTTTGCAGCCCTGAGTGGAAGGGAGGAAAAAAGAAGTGTGTTCCCACCTTTCAGACTCACTACATGTGCTGAAATCCATGTGGCTCTCTGGAGACTTGAAGGTTTGGGTGGTGAACTGCTGTCCTATTCTATGAAGAGGGCAAAGCCAACCTCCTCCCAAATGGTCTGTTGGAAACTGTGTAAGTTGAAACTTGAAGAGTTTGTTGTTTCTTTGGCAGGAATGAGCCTTAGGGAACAATTTAGCCCATGATATTGACCTCACATTTGTTAATGGATAATGTCTGAAAAGCTACAATATCACCTTAGAGAAATGCATGTCTCTGATATGCCTTTGTACTTTCTTTTATAATATTTATGGGAAAATGTGTCATAACAGCACATATTTTCATACATCCATCTAGCCTTTGGATATTAGTATGCCTACAGCATGATTCAGGAGCGTGGTTAAAACACAGTTCACTCCCAATTACACCACAAGACTGAATTATGCCATGGGACTACCATGTTATGACTGTGTCCTTCCATGTGGTAGGATTTACACAATTCATTGTTAACTTGTGGAACTCAATGCCACTGGATATCACTGAGACCAAGAATTTAACTGGATTACAAAAATTATGTAGATAGTATGCACAATTATGTTAGTTATCCTGTATTTTTATATACTATAAACATTCATGCTTCAGAACATAAGCCAGTCATGAACTGACAGGAGTTAGGAAGACTTCTTAATTGGAGAAGTTCTTTCATAATAGTCCACTAGGGGGTTTCTTGCATCTTCCTCTGAAATATCTGTTACTGGACATTGCATACTTCACTAGATGGACCACTGTCTGATCTAGTATGGCAGTTTCTGTGTTCAGTTTCAGGCTGACAAAGAATATTGTTATAAATAACTATTGGTAAAATACTGGTAATTTTAAAAATGTACAAACATATTTATTTACAACACTAGCTGGTGTGTATAGTCATCGACAGCTTTGATTAACCACTGCAGTGACTTAAAGGAAGACACCTTGTTTTTCCATTTCTCTATGGTATTTTTTTTTGGCAGTCATCACTCTCTTACACTCACAAATCTGTTTGGTTTTATTTAATTTTTTTTCTGGCTCCGGTACTGAATTGAACAACCTAATTATTTATACTTCTATTTTAATATTTAAATCACCTTTCCACATAAAATAACTAGGAGAAGATTATGTTGGAAAAAAATGTCTCTTTGCCCCCACAAAAATCAGTTTTTCTGCAGAATAAACCTCAAGCACTCAGTCTGAGTGCAAATAGCCACAGGATGTTAGAAGTTCTGTACCATTTCTGTAATGGTTTAATCTGTAATTTAAAAGAACTGTTAAGAACACATCCCAGTATTATTTTGAAAATTTATAACATATTCTGCCCAGACCAGGAAGTGAGGTGTTGTCCTTCTAAAGCCTGATATACAGAAAAGGGTATTTCTGATGCATGACCTTCAGCAAACAGGAATTCCTCTATTCAAAATCTCATCCTTAGCATGAACTTCACTGCTGCAATTCATTCTTTCACAGCTGTGTGAAAAGCAACATACCACAGAAAAAAATAGAAGAGGTTTTAATCATGATATTTTCTGAAATAAATAACAACCAGAGCATGAGCTTTAGCTAAAATGTGCCAAGTATGAACACATGAATTTTTACCCCATAGGCCAGCTTTTTAGTAGAGCTCCACTCCCATTTAGGCACCTAAATTACTGGCCAGTTTGTCAAAATCTCATCTCTTTGATGGCAAAGAGATGAGATTTTGACAAACTGGCCAGTAATTTATAAGTATCACAAGAGAAGATACTGGGTGTTTGAGCTCTTTTCAAAACCTGGCTTGAATTTTGTATGCAGAGTACTTGAAAATCCACCTCAGAGCTTTTTTGAAAACCTGACCCCACTGGCACATGATGTTTAGTACTTCCATATTCGTCCTGAATATTTTGTCATTCTTTCTGGACCCAGTTGAAGCCAATGGCAAAACTCCTATTAACTATAAAGAAAGCAGCTTTGAGAACAATATTGGTACATTTTTATGATTGTAATGGGCAACATACTGTCTTCAGTCCACTGTGCAGAGGCTGAAATAGAGTGGAGATCACCTCCCTTTTGAGAGGGAGCATCTGGCAGTGTTCTCTGTTAGGGTGCTGGACGTTTGGAGCTCGCCAATCCCGGTGTTTGTAACAGCCCAGCTTTGCTAGCCTTCAGGGCATGCTGCAACACCCACTTCTCCCATTTCTGGAGGAGATGGGTGTTGGGCAGGTATGGGTGGGAGTGAGGTTGCGATTTTGTGAAGAGGTTGATTAATTGTTATTTATTGCTAGACTATTTGATTTGATTTGGAAGAACCTGTATGTTTAGTAGTGTACATTTAAAAGCTTGCTAAGGGCACCCAGAACATTGAATGGTGCTCTTTTATTGTAGCAAAAATCCAAATAAATGGTAGCATTGTAAATCAAACTACCTAGTTACCATATTGCAGGTGCCAACTATAGACACCCTGTATTTCTGTAGCTGCAGGATAGTTTTATTTTCTCAAAGCAGATACAGCATTCACCTGTTTTTAGGTAAGTGGAGCTAAGATGAACTTGGTGTCACAGAAATGGGGAGCCTTATTGAGACTGAATTAAGAGCCATCATCTGTGTCTGGCAGATCTCCCATTAACGCCAATGGTAGCTGCTCATGTGAATGAAGGGTAGCATAAGGTTCTTAATGCCTTGTGTCTATGATACAAAAAGGAAGCAACAGCATGAAGCAGTTAACAAGGATAAAGCAAGATTCAAGATCAGGGACCTGTTTCTCCACTTACTCATAGACCAGTGGAAAGTGGAAGTCAACTGAAGTCAAAAAAGTTGAATGGATGTAAAACCACTATGCGTTAGAGAAGAAATGGACCCAGGATGGCAAATCATTTGTTTTATTTATTTACTTGGCTCTTAAAAGAACACTAAGTGATGCTGTAATTCAATATTGTACCTTGATAATGCTGTCAATGTATTTCTCACTATCTGTTTTGTCAAGACTGTATTTTTAAAAACTGCTTAAAGATGAATCTATCATACCAGTAAACTGGTTGAATAAGTTTAGGTTTGTAACATATCTGCATCACAAAGCACTAAAACTTTTAGAAGCATCTATTGTATGACTATGTAGTGAGCATTGTGGCTTAATTACAGAACTGTGTCTTGAATTCTTCCATAGGGCAATTTATTTAGAGTTTATGCCGTGGCATTTATTACTGTAACTAACTACAAATCAGCCTTTGTTGGGTTTGTGTGTTGTCTAAGTGCTGCACGTGCCTTTCCTGGAATTTGCACATTTATTCTATTTGACACTGGTTGGCATGCCTTGTTTGTACTTTGCTAATTGAGATACATAAATATTTTATTTCTGAATTACAAGAGTTGAAAAGTAATTTATTAAGAACAGTGACAAGTGATGCAGAGCCCAATCCTGCCAGGTGCTGAGCGCTATCAGTTCCTGTTCGTTCAGCATCTGATTTCACATAAATCTGTAAATCTGGTGTATGTACCCCATCCATGTGTGAATCAGGATGGGGTTAAACCTTTCATTGGGCAGAAAGGAGGAAGCAAATCTTTAAACACTACTTGAGCAGCCAGACCTGGAGAGAAGAGCTGGCAACTGTGGCGTGTTAGGCTTCTGGGAGGTGGAACCGACAGCTGTGCCTCCTAAATTGGGAAAGGCATAAAAAGGAAGTAGAGGCTCCCAAAGGGAGCAACACTTCACTCGCATTTCCTAAGAAGGGACAGGAGCTGTGCTCTAGTTGTCTCCTGAAACAGGCCCAGGGAGGGGACAGGAGGAGCTTGAGAATTGTAAAGTGGGAAGCATTATACCAATTCCCAGAGATTGTAACCACAGTACAAACTGTGTTGACCACCTGGACTCTTAGCTGCAGGAAGCAGCACTTTATGATCTGTGGGTATTGGACCTAAATCAAGGAAGCTGTTCTGCATGTGCTTTATTTCACTGGGATGTGTGTCTAAAGGTTGGCTATAAGGACTGTTATTTGGTTAGGAATGAAATTCACCCCAGCCCTTTTTGCTTTTTGGAGGTAGTTGGGTGGGGGGCAGGCGGGCTCTGAAATATAGAAAGAGGCATGGCTGGTGGTCCTCTTACACTAGTCCGTTGTCTGTAAGGGGATCTGAGGACTTTCAGTTCTTCACCACCAGGCCGTGTGGGCTGGCCAATAATATTATATACTCCATTTACGCTACGTGGCAATGAGGTTTTGTTTTATGTGCATAATTTCTCCTTCATCCCCTCTCATTCTCTTTTCTTCACAGTTTGGATAATAAATTATTACATCGAAGAATTAAACAAAATTCTTTCATGGTTCAAGTTCAAACCTCAGTGTAAGTAAAGCATATGCCTGGAGGGCAACCACAGGATACAGTTTGGGCTGGCTCCCCTCACCTGTATACTCTTGCGGGAATTCTGTGTTCCTTTGCAAGCACAGAATTAATGCCCCCTCCCAGATTTCCCCCTCCCCCCCAGAATAGTTGATTCTGACGAGGAGGCGAAGAGAGAGGGTCACACTGCAATGACACCTTTTGCTCACCAGGGGCTGATGTGGTGCTAAGAGGGTAGCTGGCTCATGGGCCAGAGCAGCCATTTGAGGAGAGGAAGGGGCAGAGACTGCCTTCCTCACAGTGCCCTGCCCACAGGCCAGGTGAGGAGGCATGGGATATGGGAGGGACGGACAGAGCAGGGCACATGGGGCTGCTGGGGCCAGGGGGTCACAAAAACTGTGGTTCAGAAGGGCTTGTGGCAGGGACAGACTGGGGTGGGGGCACAGCAAGTAGTGGGGTGAGATCATTGAGCCAGAGACTGAATGGGAGTGGGGGTTCAGGGCCACATGGGGACAGGAAGCAGGGGGTTTGCAGGGACAGGGAGGAGGGGAGGTTCAGGGTCACATGGGGAATGTGCAGATATGCCTGGCTGAATGGGAGAGGTTAGGGGTGAGCCAGGATCTGCATGGGGGAGGCTCCCCAAATCAGGGCCGGCTCCAGGCACCAGCGTTCCAAGAAAGGGGCGGCAGTTCCTCCGGCCACGGCGGCAGTTCAGCGGCAGCTTCTTCCTTTGCCATTCGCGGTGGCAGTTTTTTTCACTGCTTGGGGCGGCAAAAACTGTAGAGCCGGCCCTGCCCCAAATCCCTAATAATCCCTCCTCCCCCACAAAAAAACGCCTTCCATACTTCTCCCACCCACACACAGCAACCCTTCAGCTTCACTCCCAGGCTTCTGCCCAGCAATTTCTTCCCTCTGCCTCAGCTCCTCCATTACCTCTGATTCCCGCAAGACTTTTCACTGCTTCTGAGTGGTATGGGAAATACCTTTGTGTATTGTATTTTAAATTATTACTCAAAGTTCTGTATTAATATATCTAGTAAGGAATCTATTTGTCAAAAGCAGTTTCTGAATCTCTTTTGTTGTCTGTATTGTTACAGAAATATTTGCAGACAAGTATTCTGAAATAAATTACCAAAATAATTGAAACTGGCGTGATTATATTGTGTCATTTTGATGAATAAAATATGCAGAATTTTTCAGAATTTTAAAATATTGAGTGTAGAATTTTTAATTTTGAGGCTCAGAATTTTTAATTTTTTGACACAGAATTCCCACAGGAGTAACGGTAGTTGTATTACTCTTCAGGTCCTCCATAGCTGGAGGCATGGAGGAGAATAAAGTGGCTAGGCCTGATGTCTGGGTTTTAGCATGCATGCCCTGGTCTTCGTATTGCATGTGTGACTCACAGCAGAAATAATTTGTGGAGTAAGGAGGAGGTGTGGGGGAGATTGGATAGGAATGGTCTCAATACAGGCTATGTTGCTTTTAAAGAATTGTGTGCTTATGTCTGTGCTTGATAATGCTTAGGGCCTGAATTTTGCCCCATGTGTATTCAATTTAATATGGAATAAAATGAAGTGAGTGAGTGACTTTTCTGCTCAACAAAAAATTACAGTATAATATGCTACTCTGAAAAAATAGGCAAAAAGCTATTAACTTATATTTTATTTCACGTCTTGTCAGTGCAGCTGAGTGAAAAGCAGTTAATCCTGCCTACTGGTGGAAGATGTCTGTAATGAAAGACACTACTAAAGATGAGGTTAAAAGTTAGAGTAGCTTGCAAGGAGCGGAAACCAAATCCAGCCAAAGCTCTTCAGCAGAGAAGGCTAGAACTTACAGCTGCCAAACAGGCAAAACTTCCACAGAGTGCACCAGGATTTGTGCCTTTATAAGGGCTGCAGGAACTCTCGGTGGAAGTCTTGCCGAGGTAGGGGATTCCAAATCTGTCCCATAGGAAACTACAGAGAGGAAGCATAGAGGTGCTGCAATCAGAAATACACTCTTTACAAATCATAAAGTTCAATAAAGAAACTGCGTATGTGTGTATCTGTCATCAGAAAGTTAAAATAACATTGCCTTAGCATCTGGGCATCACAGGGAATCAGAGTCACAAGAAGTCTTGGCCTGGCTGTGGAAAGGTGAGGGAATGAGAGAAAAGGCCATTTCAGGACATGTAGGATGCAGAGTTGCCTGAAATTGTTGGGAGTTTGAATATGAAGTACAAAGAGACTAGCATTTTGTATCTCCTCCATGCTAGCTGTACTAAAGGCCTCTTTGAAAGCGATTCCCTCTTTTCCCAATGCTTTTCCCAATGAGAGGATTAACTTGTGCATGTCCTGAAGATTTTTAAGACATACCTTCTGATTTTTCTAATTAATTTTTTATTAAGTTGTCTAGGATTTGACAGGTTTCAGAGTAGCAGCCGTGTTAGTCTGTATCCACAAAAAGAAAAGGAGTACCTGTTGCACCTTAGAGACTAACAAATTTATTTGAGCATAAGCTTTCGTGAGCTACAGCTCACTTCATCGGATGCATTCAGTGGAAAATACAGTGGGGCGATTTTATATACACAGAGAACATGAAACAGTGGGTGTTACCATACACACTGTAAGGAGAGTGATCAGGTAAGGCGAGCTATTATCAGCAGGAGAGAAAAAAAAACTTTTGTAGTGATAATCAAGGTGGGCCATTTCCAGCTGTTGACAAGAATGCATGAGGAACAGTATGGGGGGGAAATAAACATGGGGAAATAGTTTTACTTTGTGTAATGACCCATCCACTCCCAGTCTTTATTTAAGCCTAAGTTAATGGTGTCCAGTTTGCAAATTAATTCCATTCAGCAGTCTCTTGTTGGAGTCTGTTTTTGAAGTTTTTTTGTCGAAGAATTGCCACTTTTAGGTCTGTAATCGAGTGACCAGAGAGATTGAAGTGTTCTCCGACTGGTTTTTGAATGTTACAATTCTTGACGTCTGATTTGTGTCCATTTATTCTTTACACAGAGACTGTCCGGTTTAGCTAATGTACATGGCAGAGGGGCATTGCTGGCACATGATGGTATATATCACATTGGTAGATGTGCAGGTGAACGAGCATCTGATAATGTGGCTGGTGTAATTAGGCCCTATGATGGTGTCCCCTCAATAGATATGTGGACAGAGTTGGCAATGGGCTTTATTGCAAGGATAGGTTCCTGGGTTAGTATTTTTGTTGTGTGGTGTGTGGTTGCTGGTGAGTATTTGCTTCAGGTTGGGGGGCTGTCTGTAAGCAAGGACTGGCCTGTCTCCCAAGATCTGTGAGAGTGATGGGTCGTCCTTCAGGATAGGTTGTAGATCCTTGATGATGCGCTGGAGAGGTTTTAGTTGGGGGCTGAAGGTGATGGCTAGTGGCGTTCTGATATTTTCTTTGTTGGGCCTGTCCTGTAGTAGGTAACTTCTGGGTACTCTTCTGGCTCTGTCAATCTGTTTCTTCACTTCAGCAGGTGGGTATTGTAGTTGTAAGAATGCTTGATAGAGATCTTGTAGGTGTTTGTCTCTGTCTGGGGGGTTGGAGGAAATGTGATTGTATCGTAGAGCTTGGCTGTAGACAGTGAATCGTGTGGTGTGGTCTGGATGAAAGCTTGAGGCATGTAGGTAAGTATAGTGGTCAGTAGGTTTCCTGTATAGGGTGGTGTTTATGTGACCATTGCTTATTAGCACTGTAGTGTCCAGGAAGCGGATCTCTTGTGTGGACTGGTCCAGGCTGAGGTTGATGGTGGGATGGAAATTGTTGAAATCATGGTGGAATTCCTCAAGGGCTTCTTTTCCATGGGTCCAGATAATGATGATGTCATCAGTGTAGCGCAAGTAGAGTAGGGGCATTAGGGGATGAGAGCTGAGGAAGCGTTGTTCTAAGTCAGCCATAAAAATGTTGGCATACTGTGGGGCCATGCGGGTACCCATAGTAGTGCCGCTGATTTGAAGGTATACATTTTCCCCAAATGTGAAATAGTTATGGGTGAGGACAAAGTCACAAAGTTCAGCCACAGGTTTGCCGTGACATTATCGGGGATACTGTTCCTGACGGCTTGTAGTCCATATTTGTGTGGAATGTTGGTGTAGAGGGCTTCTACATCCATAGTGGCCAGGATGTTGTTTTCTGGAAGATCACCGATGGATTGTAGTTTCCTGAGGAAGTCAGTGGTGTCTCGAAGGTAGCTGGAGTGCTGGTAGCGTAGGGCCTGAGGAGGGAATCTACATAGCCAGACAATCCTGCTGTCAGGGTGCCAATGCCTGAGATGATGAGGTGTCCAGGATTTCCAGGTTTATGGATCTTGGGTAGCAGATAGAATACCCCTGCTCGGTGTTTTAGGGGTGTGTCTGTGCGGATTTGTTCTTGTGCGTTTTCAGGGAGTTTCTCTCCTGCTGGTAATAGCTCACCTTACCTGATCACTCTCGTTTCAGTGTGTATGGTAACACCCATTGTTTCATGTTCTCTGTGTATATAAAATCTCCCCACTGTATTTTCCACTGCATGCATCCGATGAAGTGAGCTGTAGCTCACAAAAGCTTATACTCAAATAAATTTGTTAGTCTCTAAGGTGCCACAAGTCCTCCTTTTCTTTTTAGGATTTGACAGTCATTGATATTTTTTGTTCAAAATACTCCTAAAATAACTTTCCAATGGCCATTTGGAGAATCTCACTAACATTTCTCCTGTTCACTTTTCCCAAGAAATTTAAGACATTTGAAGAACAAAGAACAGAGAGGGTGAATCTATATGTGCACTTGCCTATTCTTTAGCATTTGAGAATTTGAATTTAAATAAAGAATAATAAAAATAACTAAAGTGGTACTTAACATGTTTGTAATCTCTAAATCTAGGTCTCTCTTGACTTATCTATATACTGAGACAGATATTATAGGCCAGGGGTGGCCAACCTGAGCCTGAGAATGAGCCAGAATTTACCAATATACATTGCCAGAGAGCCACAGTAATACGTCAGCAGCCCTGCATGCGCTCCCCACCCCCTAGTGCCTCCTCCCTGCCGGCAGATCCCACCAATCAGCACCTACTCCCCCCGCCCACCGCAGTCAGCTGTTTTATGTGTGCAGGAGGCTATGCGGGGGGAGCGGGGAGGAGCAAAGGCATGGCGGGCTCAGGGGAAGGGCCAGGGACCTTGGGGGAAGGGATGGAGTGGGGGCAGGGCTTGGGGCAGAGCAGGGGGTTGAGCAGTGAGCACCCCCAGCACACTGGAAGGTTAGCATCTATAGCTCCAGCCCCGGAATCAGTGCCTAAGTAAGGAGCCACATATTAACCTCTGAAGAGCCACATGCGGCTCAGGAGCCACAGGTTGGCCATCCCTGTTATAGGCATTGATTCAAATTTTAGGAAAGGCATGTACACAAAAGAAAACATACCTAACCCTACACTGATTTATTTTTTACTATAGTGATAGCATATCAAATATCTATAGTTTAGAGATACACTACTTATGTATCCATATGCCAGATTGGTGAGCCATTTGGTGAGTTGCCATGATATGATGAACGTTATGCATTAGGCACCTTTGACTGGCTCACCATCAACTCTACCCATTATTCTATTTCTGCCAGGAACTATTTCTAATATTCAAACCTCTGCATAGCTTCAAACATTGGAAGGGGAAGATTCCTGAATTTCCAATGGAATTGCACTTGCAAAATCCCAAGAGACTGAATTTTAAAGGGTTGACATTTTTATGTATGGAAAATTAAAATTTAGAACTTCTAAAATAGATTTTCTGTAACTTATGTGACATATACAGACTACAGGTTAGGGTGGGGTGACATAACATTTTATTGGCACTTAAGATGACCATTTCAGCTCATCCATGGATTCACCCCTTGTAAGTAACACAGCCACCCCAAATTCATGCCAATAAAACATTTATACTATATTGTACCATCATGTGATCTGTATTCCCCATACAGTAAAGTACTTAAGCATATGCTTAAAATGAAGCATATGCTTAAATGCTTTGCTAAATAGGGATGGACTGCTGCATTAGATCTGTATGCACAGTTGTGCTGTAAAATGTTATGTAAATTTACATTATATATGTACATATATACACTTGTGCAGATGAAGTGAGACAGCTTATTTCCCACACATATTAGAAAAATCTTGTCTTCTCTGCATGTTTAATTTAAACCTTGGGATTAAAGGCTTCGAAATGGTTGTATGGGATCTTTCACTGTATAGACTATTAAAAGGTAGTTATTACTGCATGTAGTTGTTCATGTCAACCTAAACCTGAATATCCCTTGACATAATTCCATAATAAAATAGCTTTGGCAGCTCTAATTCTAATGCTTAATGTGTTGGAAGTGATCGTATTTGCAGATCAAGCACTTTTGATCTGATGAAGTCATACACTTTAATTAGCATCACCTGGCAAATGGAACTCTTTGGCTATGTGCTTCAGCAGCAGTGGACAGAACTAGCATTTGTCAGTAGCTTTGATCAGGAGCTGCCAGTTAACTGACTTTACAAACATCAGTTCTGTTCTCAGTCGTCATTGACACAGATGGTCTGAGTCACAGGCATGATGCCACCAGGCTGTATAGCTGATGACAAGTTTGTATGCTTTAGTTATGTGTAATCCCAGAAGGTAAAGAAACCTTGCCAGCATGAGGGTGTTGTAGATTGCTTGAGTGGTGTCACTTGAACTT